>NC_084550.2:65880000-66015000 GCF_033978685.3 Nerophis lumbriciformis
ATGCTCATCAAACACTTATTTGGAACATCCCACAGGTGAGCAGGCAAATTGGGAACAGGTGGGTGCCATGATTGGGTATAAAAGTAGATTCCATGAAATGCTCAGTCATTCACAAACAAGGATGGGGCGAGGGTCACCACTTGGTCAACAAATGCGTGAGCAAATTGTTGAACAGTTTAAGAAAAACCTTTCTCAGCCAGCTATTGCAAGGAATTTAGGGATTTCACCATCTACGGTCCGTAATATCATCAAATGGTTCAGAGAATCTGGAGAAATCACTGCACGTAAGCAGCTAAGCCCGTGACCTTCGATCCCTCAGGCTGTACTGCATCAACAAGCGACATCAGTGTGTAAAGGATATCACCACATGGGCTCAGGAACACTTCAGAAACCCACTGTCAGTAACTACAGTTGGTCGCTACATCTGTAAGTGCAAGTTAAAACTCTCCTATGCAAGGCGAAAACCGTTTATCAACAACACCCAGAAACGCCGTCGGCTTTGCTGGGCCTGAGCTCATCTAAGATGGACTGATACAAAGTGGAAAAGTGTTCTGTGGTCTGACGAGTCCACATTTCAAATTGTTTTTGGAAACTGTGGACGTCGTGTCCTCCGGACCAAAGAGGAAAAGAACCATCCGGATTGTTATAGGCGCAAAGTGTAAAAGCCAGCATCTGTGATGGTATGGGGGTGTATTAGTGCCCAAGACATGGGTAACTTACACATCTGTGAAGGCACCATTAATGCTGAAAGGTACATACAGGTTTTGGAGCAACATATGTTGCCATCCAAGCAACGTTACCATGGACGCCCCTGCTTATTTCAGCAAGACAATGCCAAGCCACGTGTTACATCCACGTGGCTTCATAGTAAAAGAGTGCGGGTACTAGACTGGCCTGCCTGTAGTCCAGACCTGTCTCCCATTGAAAATGTGTGGCGCATTATGAAGCCTAAAATAGCACAACGGAGACCCCCGGACTGTTGAACAACTTAAGCTGTACATCAAGCAAGAATGGGAAAGAATTCCACCTGAGAAGCTTCAAAAATGTGTCTCCTCAGTTCCCAAACGTTTACTGAGTGATAAGGAAAGGCCATGTAACACAGTGGTGAACATGCCCTTTCCCAACTACTTTGGTACGTGTTGCAGCCATGAAATTCTAAGTTAATTATTATTTGCAAAAAAAAAAAAAAAGTTTATGAGTTTGAACATCAAATATGTTGTCTTTGTAGCGCATTCAACTGAATATGGGTTGAAAAGGATTTGCAAATCATTGTATTCCGTTTATATTTACATCTAACACAATTTCCCAACTCATATGGAAACGGGGTTTGTATATATATACTTTTTTCCTTGCGCACTATTTGATTGAAAGTATTAGTTATATATAAAAATATAATATAAGTATATATTATATACTGTATATGTAATATGTAAATATTACATATATGTTAGATTTTATATTGCTACTATGGTACATTTTTAGTCTACTTTATAACTGCATTATCCTTTCCATCCTTTGTAACTGAGCTACTGTGTGGAACAATTTCCCTTGTGGATCAATAAAGTTTGTCTAAGTCTAAAAGAGCGCGCACTTTCCGTTACACTGCGGCGCAAACGCGAGGTCACATTATCAATGGGAAAATGCATTTTTAGAGAATATGGTTTGCCTGAGTAGCTAGGAAACCCCGAGAGTAACAAGCGGTAGAAAATGTATTAGAAAGGACAGATTTTTATAAATAATAATACTTTTTTTTTTTTTTTAAACTTGGCACTTGGGCCGGATTTTGGACGCTGGCAGGTTTAGTTTGGGGACCCTTGCACTAAACTATTAATTGCAATGGACTTACGCTCTCTTTAAATTGAAGTGGAATGGTAATTTGTTTTTAGTGACACCTCGTGGTCACAATAAATCACAATATAATTGTATTTCTTTTGACATCAGACCAATGTTGGATTCGGACACCCCTAATTTCAATTTAAGTTTCCTGCAAGTCATGTGACAACTAAAAAAAAAAAGGCTAAAAAGTTTGCAACGTGTGTAAACACAAGTATCAACATTTTGTAATAATATTTACCAGGTTGTATAGTATTTTAAAACATAAAAGGTGACTTTGTGTTCTCCCTTCATCTTTATGTTGTGGACTCTCGCACCCTCTAGTGGTCAATTACTGCTACTGCACTCATCTTTTATTGACACTTCATAACTTTGCTGCATGGCACTTTTTATTACTACTTGTACTACAATCACTACTCGGATGTTTTATTGTAAGTAGTTATACTACATGCTTTAAATTGTAATACACATTACACTGTGTACAGTATATTACATTTAAATAGAACACACACATAACAACACAATAACAATGCTAATTAGCATACTTTATACTTACAGTATATATTATACAATATAATATATATACATAGTAGAAAGTTATATAGCTATATATATATATATATATATATATATATATATATATATATAAAAATACACAAGTGGTAGAAAATGGATGGATGGATATATATGTATGTACAAACCCCGTTTCCATATGAGTTGGGAAATTGTGTTAGATGTGCATATAAACTGAATACAATGATTTGCAAATCATTTTCAACCCATATTCAATTGAATGCACTACAAAGACAACATATTTAATGTTCAAACTCATAAACTTTATTTTTGCTAAAGTAGTTGGGAAAGGGCATGTTCACCACTGTGTTACATGGCCTTTCCATTTTAACAACACTCAATAAACGATTGGGAACTGAGGAAACTAATTGTTGAAGCTATGAAAGTGGAATTCTTTCCCATTCTTGTTTTATGTACAGCTTAAGTTGTTCAACAGTCCGGGGGTCTGCCACACATTTTCAATGGGAGACAGGTCTGGACTGCAGGCGGACCAGGAAAGTACCCGCACTCTTTTTTTTACGAAGCCACGCTGTTGGCATTGTCTTGCTGAAATAAGCAGGGGCGTCCATGAAAAAGACGGTGCTTAGATGGCAGCATATGTTGTTCCAAAACCTGTATGTACCTTTCAGCATTAATGGTGCCTTCACAGATGTGTAAATTACCCATGCCTTGGGCACTAATGCACCCCCATACCATCACATTAGCTGGATTTGAACTTTGCGTCGATAACAGTCTGGATGGTTCGCTTCCCCTTTGGTCCGGATGACATGATGTCGAATATTTCCAAAAACAATTTGAAATGTGGACTCGTCAGACCACAGAACACTTTTCCACTTTGCATGAGTCCATCTTAGATGATCTCGGGCCCAGAGAAGCCGGCGGCGTTTCTGGGTGTTGTTGATAAATGGCTTTGGCTTTGCATAGTAGAGCTTTAACTTGCACTTACAGATGTAGCGACCAACTGTATTTAGTGACAGTGGTTTTCTGAAGTGTTCCTGAGCCCATGTGGTGATATCCTTTAGAGATTGATGTCGGTTTTTGATACAGTGCCGCCTGAGGGATCGAAGATCACGGTCATTCAATGTTGGTTTCCGGCCATGCCGCTTACGTGGAGTGATTTCTCCAGATTCTCTGAACCTTTTGATGATATTATGGACCGTAGATGTTGAAATCCCTAAATTTCTTGCAATTGCACTTTGACAAATGTTGTTCTTAAACTGTTTGACTATTTGCTCACGCAGTTGTGGACAAAGGGGTGTACCTCGCCCCATCCTTTCTTGTGAAAGACTGAGCATTTTTTGGGAAGCTGTTTTTATACCCAATCATGGCACCCACCTGTTCCCAATTAGCCTGCACACCTGTGGGATGTTCCAAATAAGTGTTTGATGAGCATTCCTCAACTTTATCAGTATTTATTGCCACCTTTCCCAACTTCTTTGTCACGTGTTGCTGGCATCAAATTATAAAGTTAATGATTATTTACAACAACAAAAAAAAAAGTTTATGAGTTTGAACATCAAATATGTTGTCTTTGTAGCATATTCAATTGAATATGGGTTGAAAATGATTTGCAAATCATTGTATTCCGTTTATATTTACATCTAACACAATTTCCCAACTCATATGGCAACAGGGTTTGTATGTATGTATGTATTTACTGTATATGTATATATATATATATTGTCGGAGGCAGATATTTACATATATCCGTATTTAAGTGTTACTTCTTTAATTTCATAATCATATTACAAAACAGCTAGTGTTTTTCTTCCAATTGTGGTCTTTTGGTTGTCTGCAAATACTGTGTGCTGACCTTGGGTATGGAATGTAAGAAAGAGAGATACTCCTTCTTCTTATCTATTCTTCTGTCCAGATGCGGAGGACAATGGGCATGTGTTTAGGCTGGAAAGACAAGACAGCGAGGGTGGGAGGGAGAGAGACTTTATAGAATAGAAGTTTTCCATTTTTTGAGGGCAGACCATCTTAGCTGCGCGATTGAATGTTCTATGCTGGACTGGTCTCATGATATTAACAAAGCTTTGCAAATATATTACAAAATACCTATTCTGTCTCTGGTGGTTCTTTTACTCGGCTTTAAGTGTCGTAAAGAGCTTGGGAGCGACGACCAGAAACTTGAATTCCCTGGGAGGAACAACTGGTTGAAACGCAACAATATATATATATATATATATATATATATATATATATATATATATATATATATATATATATATATATATATATATATATATATGTATGTATGTATGTATGTATGTATGTATGTGTGTGTGTGTGTGTGTGTGTGTGTGTGTGTGTGTGTGTGTGTGTGTGTAGATCTATATATATGTATGTATGTATATATATATATGTGTGTGTATATATATATATATATATATATATATGTATATATATATATATATATATATATATGTATGTATATATATATATATATATATACTGTATGTGTGTATATATATATATATATCCATCCATCCATTCATTTTCTACAGCTTATATATATATATATATATATATATATATATATATGTATATATATATATATATATATATATATGTATATGTGTGTGTATATATATGTGTGTGTGTGTGTGTGTATATATATGTATGTATACAGTATATGTGTGTCTATGTGTGTGTATATATATATATATATATGTGTGTGTGTATGTATGTATATATATATATATATATATATATATATATATATATATATGATGTCACCCCCAAGTCAAAAAGTTTGCCCCCCCTGCTGACTGCAGGTGTAATGACAAGTTTTAGCAGTAAAGCCTTACATTAGTGCAGTTGCATGACTCCCAACACGTACAAAATGTGTCCTCCTAATGGCAGCTCGTCACGACTCTTTACGTAAGTGGCCCCCACGCCGTGCAGTCACTCACTCCTCCTCTCTCCCGCGTAGACGCCTGCGGTCTGACAGATCCGGTCCACGTGGAGTCTCTGCAGGAGAAGGCTCAGGTGGCCCTGACCGAGTACGAGAGGATGCAGTACCCCAGTCAGCCTCAGCGCTTCGGCCGCCTCCTCCTGCGTCTGCCGGCTCTGCGCGCCGTGCCCGCCAGCCTCATCTCCCAGCTCTTTTTCATGCGCCTCGTGGGGAAGACCCCCATCGAGACGCTCATCCGAGACATGCAGCTCTCCGGAAGCTCAATCAGCTGGCCCTACGTGCCGGGGCAGTAGCCTGGGACCCGCGGGAACCCTCCTGACTCATCGCTGTCCATCTGTGTGGTTATCCAACTGGGGTGCCAGCTGGCTATCATGTGTGCTGTCATGTAACCGCTCAATGCCCCGCTGTCGCGTCCCCACAAACTCTGTCTCCACGCGGGCTTCCCGAGAAGTAAGACTCACCTGTGAGAACATGACAAAGCAGGTGGGCTCACATGCATGGTACTGATGAAGTGAGCACCTGCAGGGGTTTTGTGGAGAGGATTCGGGGGGGGGGGGTATGATCAAAAAGAAACCAAGGAAAATTCACCAAAGTTCATCCTCAGATTGATGCACAAAAAAGACGAGGACTGAGTGGAACACGAGGATGAAGTCGTGCACAAGGCTCGTAGTCCAGAAGAAAACAGACTATTACCTCACGAGACATCAGAATGCTTTAGTCTGATATTTCAACAAATTCAAACCAGAACCTCTGTAAATGTTTCCTCACCAGAAACCGCCTTCTTTTGGACGACCGCCTTGCTCCTGGTGAACATCTGTCGCTTCTTTTCGCAGCATCCAGGAAGTGCTCACACTTTTACTCGTTTTGTTATCACAAAATGGAATACATTCATTTTGTCCTCAAAATTCTACACACAATACCCCATCATGACAATGAAGTTTTTTTTTTTTTTTAATTTGCAAATTTATTAAAAAGAAAAAAACATATTTACCATATTTAGCCTTTGCAAAATACTTAGTTTTTATATTTTTTAATCTTTTTTTTTAGTCTTAATAAATTTGCAAACATAAAAAAAAATCACAAAAAAAAAATCACAATGACATTATGGGGTATTGTGTGTAAAATTTTGAGTACAACATTGAATGTATTCTATTTTGGAATAAGACTAACGTAACAAAATGTAGAAAATGTGAGAGTTTCGTATTTTTCGGAGTATAAGTCGCACCGGAGTATAAGTCGCACCTGCCGAAAATGCATAATAAAGAAGGAAAAAAAACCTATATAAGTCGCCAAACTATGAAAAAAACTGCGACTTATAGTCCGAAAAATACGGTACTTATTTTGTCCACAAAATTCTACACACAATACCCCCATCATGACGATGATTTTTTTAAAATTTATTTTATTTGAAAATGTATTAAAAAGAAAAAAAAAACATATTTACACACATTTTCACATGTGATTTTAACAAAAATCCTTAATAAATTTTCAAACATAAACAAAATTCACACGGTCATTATTGTCAGGACTTGATCTTTGGAGTATGCTTTTCCGGGATGCAGCGGAAAGTTGGCACGGGCGAGACGGGAATGGAGGTACATGATTTATTTATTAACTATAAATACAAAAAAAAAGGATCAAACAAAAAGCGCGCACAGTGGCGGAGAATAAACTATGAACAATTAAACAAAAAACATTAACTGTGGCTTGACAAACAAAAACTTACTTGGCATGGAACCGGCATGAAAAAAGAGTTAGAGGCATGAACAGAGCATAAATATGGTGCGGTATGGTGTGCGAGGTCGTCAGAAAAACAAACTGAAAAACACTGAACTTAAATACTATGGACATGATTAGTGAAAGCAGGTGCGTGACTCAAAATGTGAAACAGGTGCGTGACGTGACAGGTGAAAACTAATGGTTGCTATGGTGACCAGACAAGGGAGTGAAAAAGCCAGAAACTAAACAAAACATGACTAAGACAAAACATGATTACACAGACATGACAATTATGGGGTATTGTGTGTAGAATAATAAAGAATAAAGAAGGAAAAAAAACCTATATAAGTCGCCAAACTATGAAAAAAAACTGCGACTTATAGTCCGAAAAATACGGTACTTATTTTGTCCACAAAATTCTACACACAATACCCCCATCATGACGATGATTTTTTTAATTTATTTTATTTGCAAATTTATTAAAAAGAAAAAAAAACATATTTACACACATTTTCACAGCCATTTTCACATGTGATTTAAAAAAAAATTGGGGGTTGGAATTGGGGGTTAAATCACCAAAAATGATTCCCGGGCGCGGCACAGCTGCTGCCCACTGCTCCCCTCACCTCCCAGGGGGTGAACAAGGGGATGGGTCAAACGCAGAGGACAAATTTCACCACACCTAGTGTGTGTGTGACAATCATTGGGACTTTAACTTTAACTTTAACTGCCGTAAATGCATAATAAAGAAGGAAAAAAACATATATAAGTCGAACTGGAGCCCGGCCAAACTATGACAAAAACTGCTACTTATAGTCAGAAAAATATGGTACTTATTTTGTCCACAAAATTCTACACACAATACCCCCATCATGACGATGATTTTTTAAATTTATTTTATTTGCAAATGTATTAAAAAAAACAACATATTTACACACATTTTCACAGCCATTTTCACATGTGATTTTAAAAAAAAATCCTTAATAAATTTTCAAACATAAACAAAATTCACTAGGTCATTATGGGGTATTGTGTGTAGAATTTTGAGGACAACATTGAACGTATTCTATTTTGGAATAAGACTAACGTAACAAAATGTAGAAAATGTGTGAGTACCGTATTTTTCGGAGTATAAGTCGCACCTGCCGAAAATGCATAATAAAGAAGGAAAAAAACATACAAGTTGCACTGGAGCCCGGCCAAACTATGAAAAAAACTGCGACTTATAGTCCGATTTAAAAAAAGTATTTATTTTGTCCACAAAATTCTACACACAAAACCCCCTTAATGACGATGATTTTTTTAAAATTTATTTTATTTGCAAATTTATTAAAAATTAAAAAAAAACATATTTACACACATTTTCACAGCCATTTTCACATGTGATTTTTTAAAAAAATCCTAATAAATTTTCAAACATAAACAAAATTCACTAGGTCATTATGGGGTATTGTGTGTAGAATTTTGAGGACAACATTGAACGTATTCTATTTTGGAATAAGACTAACGTAACAAAATGTAGAAAATATGTGAGTACCGTATTTTTCGGAGTATAAGTCGCACCTGCCGAAAATGCATAATAAAGAAGGAAAAAAAACATATATAAGTCGCACTGGAAAACTATGAAAAAAACTGCGACTTATAGTCCGATAAAAAAAAGTATTTATTTTGTCCACAAAATTCTACACATAATACCCCCATCATGACGATGATTTTTTAAATTTATTTTATTTGCAAATTTATTAAAAAGAAAAAAAAACATATTTACACACATTTTCACAGCCATTTTCACATGTGATTTAAAAAAAAAATCCTTAATAAATTTTCAAACATAAACAAAATTCACTAGGTCATTATGGGGTATTGTGTGTAGAATTTTGAGGACAACATTGAACGTATTCTATTTTGGAATAAGACTAACGTAACAAAATGTAGAAAATGTGTGAGTACCGTATTTTTTGGAGTATAAGTCGCACCGGAGTATAAGTCGCACCTGCCAAAAATGCATAATAAAGAAGGGAAAAAAACCTATATAAGTCGCCAAACTATGAAAAAAACTGCGACTTATAGTCCGAAAAATACAATACTTATTTTGTCCACAAAATTCTACACACAATACCCCCATCATGACGATGATTTTTTAAATTTATTTTATTTGCAAATTTATTAAAAAGAAAAAAAAACATATTTACACACATTTTCACAGCCTTTGCTCAATACTTAGTTGGTGCACCTTTGGCAGTAATTCCAGCCTCAAGTATTTTTTAATATGATGCCACAAACTTGGCACACCTATCTTTGGCCACTTTATATGCACGTGTGATTTTTTTTTTTAATCCTTAAAAAATTTGCAAACATAAAAAGAAAACAATAATAATTCACATGGTCATTATGGGGTATTGTGTGTAGAATTTTGAGGACAACATTGACCGTATTCTATTTTGGAATAAGACTAATGAAATGTGTGAGTACTTATTTTGTCCTCAAAATTCTACACAATACACCCATCATGACGATTATTTTTATTTATTTATTTTATTTGCAAATTTATTAAAAAGAAAAAAAAAAACATATTTACACACATTTTCACAGCCTTTGCTCAATACTTAGTTGGTGCACCTTTGGCAGCAATTCCAGTCTCAAGTCTTTTTGAATACAAACCTATCTTTGGGCACTTTATATGCACGTGTGATTATTATTATTTTTTTTAAATCCTTAATAAATTTGCAAACATTAAAAAATAAAAAAAAATTCACATTGTCATTATGGGGTATTGTGTGTAGAATTTTGAGGACAACATTGAATGTATTCCATTTTGGAATAATAAAATGTGGAAAACGTGTGAGTACTTTCCAGATGCACGGTAGAAAGTTGGGATAGGAAAAAAAAAAAAAAGAGTTTCTAACACTAAAGAATTCACTTTGAGCGAGGATCCTTTTCAATTGTGTGTAAATATCCACTTTTCTTTGCATGGATTGAGTTTTTGGATCTTTCCTGAGTTGTTTCGCCCCTTTTTACGGAACTAAAGGGTTCCTGTTTCAATGTTGCAAGTGTTGCTTTCTGTGAGTTGCTCTACGTGTTTACGTGAAACGACCTCCGCCGGCTAAAAGGCCCGCGAGGCGACTTTTCGTTGGGACGATGAACTGCACAAGGAGGATATTTCTAACCAAAATGCCACAAAAGACGGTCCCTGATCCACCGCCAGGACTTACCTCACGCTCCTCATTTCTGTTAAATTATAGACTCACCCACACAAATTCAAGCCTAATTATTTCCTTCTTGCTTTATTGGACGCTGAAAGTTCTTTTAGTCATGAAGCCTTTAAGTTTAGATGCTTCTCCTTTTTGTGTCCCTACCTTTTTGGTTTTGTACGTGTATGACAAGGTGATTAAAAGAATCTAAAGAGAATTGTCTTTTGTTATGTTTGCTGGATCCGAGGGTGTGATGACACACAGCTGTATGACCAATGCCAAATAAACACTGCGACATGCACCGCAAACCTCTCATTCTTTGGATTTGCACACATATGTGGAAAGGTTATTGAAAGCTTTGCGTACTCACAGACTCACGGATATACACCAGTTGTCGCTCGTATGTTTGTCCAGACTTTTCAGTCTCACCAGTCCTCCTCCTGCACCCGGCCGCTCACTGTTAAAGACAACAGATGATTAGATTAACACGTACCATCTGCCAGCTGTGTCTCGCCGTCAACACATGCCACGCCCCTGTCTGAAGGCGCTCTGTTTTCAGCACCATGGACAGAGGCGGTGACCTTTCACTCCTACAAGCGTGCTGACCACACTCCCTTTCCAGTTATTTATTACAGTTGTTGCACATAGGAGTACCGTATTTTCCGGACCATAGGGCGCAACGCCGATGAATGGTCTATTTTTTAATCTTTTTTCATTATTATTATAGGATAGGGCACAATAAAGTGGTTATATTATCCCCCCCCCCCCCCCCTCCCTACATTTAAAAGACTTCCTTGTGGTCTACATAACATGTGATGGTGGTTTTTTGGTCAAAATGTTGCATAGATGATCATCTTCAAGTCACTTCAGGATGCGCCGTTTTGTGGGCGGTTTTATTTACGTGGCTCACCAATTAGCCTGTTCACCTTTGGGATGTTCCAAATATGTGTTTGATGAGCATTCCTAAACTTTCTCAGTATTTTTGTTGCCGCTTTTCAACTTTGCGCCTATAACAATCCGGATGGCTGAAATAAGCAGGGGCGTCCATGATAACGTTGCTTGGATGGCAACATATGCTGCTCCAAAACCTGTATGTACCTTTCAGCATTAATGGTGCCTTCACAGATGTGTAAGTTACCCATGTCTTGGGCACTAATACACCCCCATACCATCACACATGCTGGCTTTTCAACTTTGCGCCTATAACAATCCGGATGGCTGAAATAAGCAGGGGCGTCCATGGTAACGTTGCTTGGATGGCAACATATGCTGCTCCAAAACCTGTATGTACCTTTCAGCATTAATGGTGCCTTCACAGATGTGTAAGTTACCCATGTCTTGGGCACTAATACACCCCCATACCATCACAGATACTGGCTTTTCAACTTTGCGCCTAGAACAATCCGGATGGTTCTTTTCCTCTTTGTTCCGGAGGACACGACGTCCACAGCTTCCAAAAACAATTTAAAATGTGGACTTGTCAGACCACAGAACACTTTTCCACTTTGCATCAGTCCATCTTAGATGAGCTCGGGCCCAGCGAAGCCGGCGGCATTTCTGGGTGTTGTTGATAAATGGCTTTTTTCGCTTTGCATAGTAGAGTTTTAACTTGCACTTACAGATGGAGTGATGAACTGTCTCCGTTGTGGTATTTTAGGCTTCATAATGCGCCACACATTTTCAATGGGAGACAGGTCTGGACTACAGGCAGGCCAGTCTAGTACCCGCACTCTTTCACTACGAAGCCACACTGTTGTGGCTTGGCATTGTCTTGCTGAAATAAGCAGGGGCGTCCATGATAACGTTGCTTGGATGGCAACTTATGTTGCTCCAAGACCTGTATGTACCTTTCAGCATTAATGGTGCCTTCACAGATGTGTAAGTTACCCATGTCTTGGGCACTAATACACCCCCATACCATCACAGATGCTGGCTTTTCAACTTTGCGCCTATAACAATCCGGATGGTTCTTTTCCTCTTTGGTTCGGAGGACACAACGTCCACAGCTTCCAAAAACAATTTAAAATGTGGACTCGTCAGACCACAGAACACTTTTCCACTTTGCATCAGTCCATATTAGATGAGCTCAGGCCCAGCGAAGCCGGCGGCGTTTCTGGGTGTTGTTGATAAATGGCTTTGGCTTTGCATAGTAGAGTTTTAACTTGCACTTACAGATGTAGCGACCAACTGTAGTTACTGACAGTGGGTTTCTGAAGTGTTCCTGAGCCCATGTGGTGATATCCTTTACGCACTGATGTCGCTTTTTGATGCAGTACCGCGACTGAAGGTCACGGGCATTCAATGTTGGTTTTCGGCCTTTCTCCAGATTTTCTGCCTTTTGATGATATTACGGACCGTAGATGGTGAAATCCCTAAATTCCTTGCACTAGCTGGTTGAGAAATGTTGTTCTTAAACAATTTGCTCACGCATTTGTTGACAAAGTGGGTACCCTCGCCCCATCCTTGTTTGTGAATGACTGAGCATTTCATGGAATCTACTTTTATACCCAATCATGGCACCCACCTGTTCCCAATTAGCCTGTTCACCTGTGGGATGTTCCAAATAAGTGTTTGATGAGCATTCCTCAACTTTCTCAGTCTTTTTTGCCACTTGTGCCAGCTTTTTGGAAACATGTTGCAGGCATCAAATTCGAAATGAGCTAATATTTGCAAAAAAAGTGTTTAGCAGTTTGAACGTTAAGTATCTTGTCTTTGCAGTCTATTCAATTGAATATAGGTTGAAATGGATCATTGTATTCTTTTTTTATTTACCATTTACACAACGTGCCAACTTCACTGGTTTTGGGGTTTTGTACTAGGATTTAACATGAGTTAGTTTATTTGCACAAGTTATATTCTAGTTATATTTAGGCATAACAACCACAAAAGAACACAAACTAATGCCATCTCTTGTCATTCCTTTACGTTTATTTCTGCTCTCAAACACTACTGATATAGTAGAGAATAAACTTGATTCCATCACAGAAAGTTTCTCAAACAAACCAAATGTCGACACCGACTACAAAGGCGGACGCGCGCAACTTTTCAGGACTTATGCAGATCCCAAATACAGATCAGCAGGTACCAGAAGGTAAGAAAAGTTGCTTTTGCATAATATTGCCAAACAAAACGTATGTAATTCCATTTGTTTAATTAAAGTACGCTATATTTTTGTCATTTAATATACACTAATGTATGTGTGACTGCCATCTACTGGTCACACTGATCATTAGACCATGTACCAAATAAAATTGCTTCGAGGTCGGTAAGCAAAACCAGAATTATTCCGTACATTAGGCGCACCGGGTTATAAGGCGCACTGTCGAGTTTTGAGGGGGAAAAAATGATTTTAAGTGCGCCTTATAGTCCGGAAAATACAGTAATTGCACATTAAATGAATATTTTATGTAATTCCATTTGTTTAATTAAAGTACGCTATATTTTTGTCATTTAATATACACATATACACTAATGTATGTGTGACTGCCATCTACTGGTCACACTGATCATTACACCATGTACCAAATAAAATTGCTTCGAGGTCAGTAAGCAAAACCAGAATTATTCCGTACATTAGGCGCACCGGGTTAAACATTTAATGGAGAGTAACTTTTAGCTTAGTTACAATTAATGGAGAGTGACTTGTAGCTTAGTTACATTTAATGGAGAGTAACGTGTAGCTTAGCCACATTTAATGGAGTAACTTGTAGCTTAGTTATATTTAATGGAGAGTAACGTGTAGCTTAGCTACATTTAATGGAGAGTAACTTGTAGCTCAGTTACATTTAATGTAAAGTAACTTGTAGCTTAGTTACATTTAATGGAGAGTAACTTGTAGCTTAGCTACATTTAATAGAGAGTAACTTGGAGCTTAGTTACAATTAATAGATGGTAACTTGTAGCTTAGTTGTATTTAATAGAGTAACGTGTAGCTTAGCTACATTTAATGGAGAGTAACTTGTAGCTTAGTTACATTTAATGGAGAGTAACTTGTAGTTTAGCTACATTTAATGGAGAGTAACGTGTAGCTTAGCTACATTTAATGGAGAGTAACTTGGAGCTTAGTTACAATTAATAGATGGTAACTTGTAGCTTAGTTATATTTAATAGAGAGTAACGTGTAGCTTAGCTACATTTAATGGAGAGTAACGTGTAGCTTAGCTACATTTAATGGAGAGTAACTTGTAGCCCAGTTACATTTAATGGACAGTAACTTGTATCTTAGTTACATTTAATGGAGAGTAAGTTGTATTTTATTTACATTTAATGGAGAATAATTTGTAGCTTAGTTACATTTAATGGAGTGTAACGTGTAGCTTAGTTATATTTAATGGAGAGTAACTTGTAGCTTAGTTACATTTAATGGAGAGTAACTTGTAGTTTAGCTACATTTAATGGAGAGTAACTTGTAGCTTAGCCACATTTAATGGAGAGTAACTTGTAGCTTAGTTACATTTAGTCCGGAAAATACAGTAATTGCACATTAAATGAATATTTCATGTAATTCCATTTGTTTAATTAAAGTACGCTATATTTTTGTCATTTAATATACACATATACACTAATGTATGTGTGACTGCCATCTGCTGGTCACACTGATCATTAGACCATGTACCAAATAAAATTTCTTCGAGGTCGGTAAGCAAAACCAGAATTATTCCGTACTTTAGCGCACCGGGTTATAAGGCGCACTGTCGAGTTTTGAGGGGAGAAAAATGATTTTAAGTGCGCCTTATAGTCCGGAAAATACAGTAATTGCACATTAAATTAATATTTTATGTGATTCCATTTGTTTAATTAAAGTACGCTATATTTTTGTCATTTAATATACACATATACACTAATGTATGTGTGACTGCCATCTACTGGTCACACTGATCATTGCACCAAATAACATTGCTTCGAGGTCGGTAAGCAAAACCAGAATTATTCCGTACATTAGCGCCTTAAGTGCGCCTTATAGTCCGGAAAATACAGTAATTGCACATTAAATTAATATTTCATGTAATTCCACTTGTTTAATTAAAGTACGCAATATTTTTGTCATTTAATATACACATATACACTAATGTATGTGTGACTGCCATCTACTGGTCACACTGATCATTGCACCAAATAACATTGCTTCGAGGTCGGTAAGCAAAACCAGAATTATTCCGTACATTAGGCGCACCGACTTATAAGTCGCACTGTTGAGTTTTGAGGGGGAAAAAGCGATTTAGGTGCGCCTTATAGTCCGGAAAATAGGGTAACAGTGAAAGTTATTATGTTATTCCAAATTGGTGGAGCAAAGTTCACTAACAGTAGGCTACTAATAACATCAGTGCTGCAGGCGGGAGCAAACAGGGGCCATCTCATCCCACCTTAAAGGGGAACTGCACTTTTTTGGAAAATTTTGCCTATTGTTCACAATCATTATCACAGACAAGAAGACAAAAGTTTTTTTTTGTTTTTTTCCACTTTCTTACACAGAATCGGCTCATTCTTGGTGGCTAGCCATGCAGCTAATGTTAGCAATCAAATCTACCTCTAAATCACTTTCAAAAAGCGTCAACAATACTTCATTTACGTTGTGTAAGCTGTATAATTACCAAACTGTAGCAACATTGTTATTGTAAGAGTGAACACTTAGGAACTCTTTTTCTAGCGTACTAACACATCGGCATGCTACAGTATTAGTCGTAAAAGTTAACTACGGCAAAAGATAAGCTAGCTTTTGAGTTTGTAATACACAACACTGTACTGAATGAAAAACATGAACAATCATATTACAGTATCTGTAAAGTATTATTTCATGTTTTGTTGTAATAACACACATTACTTCACTTCAATCATGATCAATGTTAAGTGACTCACTCCATGGACAGTTGTTGGTTTGGTCCAGCTGGCCCGAGTACGTTTCCTGTTGATTTTTGGTAAGCACTCCATTTATGTCGAAGTAGCTTGGCTCCAAGTTCCACATTTATAGAGTCGTCACTTTCACCTCACTCTCTCGGCTTCCGTCTGCTCCAACGTTTTACACTCTTCCTTCGTGCTCGCTTCTATAAGCAACAGTTCATCCTCTGTATATTCAGCTTCAAAAAGTCCAGAAATAGTCGTCTTTGTTGTCTGTTACCAAGTCTGCCATGATTAGAACACGCACTCGTGTTTGATTCTGTGAGTAGGAACAAATTTGTTGCAGGAAGTTGGAAGTGCGCTGCTATGGAAACGGAAATAAATCCATCAATCCATCCATTTTCTACAGCTTGTCCCTTTCGGGGTCGCTGGAGCCTATCTCAGAAGAAATAAATTCCGGCTGTGCATAAAATGACCAAAATAGGGTAAATATTGTACATATTACATATTGTTATGAAGGTGTCTGTTACTACATTATATATGTACTTGCAGTGTGTATATTGTACATACTACATATTGTTATGAAGGTGTCTGCTACTACATTATATATATACTTGCAGTGTGTACATTGTACATATTACATATTGTTATGAAGGTGTCTGTTACTACATTATATATATATACTTGCAGTGTGTATATTGTACATATTACATATTGTTATGAAGGTGTCTGTTACTACATTATATATATGCTTGCAGTGTGTATATTGTACATATAGTTATGAAGGTGTCTGTTACTACATTATATATATACTTGCAGTGGGTATATTGTACATATTACATATTGTTATGAAGGTGTCTGTTACTACATTGTATATATACTTGCAGTGTGTATATTGTACATATTACATATTGTTATGAAAGTGTCTGTTACTACCTTATATACATATACTTGTAGTGTGTATATTGTACCTATTACATATTGTTATGAAAGTGTCTGTTACTACATTATATATATATATATATACTTGCAGTGTGTATATTGTACATATTACATATTGTTATGAAGGTGTCTGTTACTACATTATATATATACTTGCAGTGTGTATATTGTACATATTGTTATGAAGGTGTCTGTTACTACATTATATATATACTTGCAGTGTGTATATTGTACAAATTACATATTGTTATGAAGGTGTGTGTTACTACATTATATATATACTTGCAGTGTGTATATTGTACATATTGTTATGAAGGTGTCTGTTACTACATTATATATATACTTGCAGTGTGTGTATTGTACATATTACATATTGCTATGAAGGTGTCTGTTACTACATCATATATATACTTGCAGTGTGTATATTGTACATATTGTTATGAAGGTGTCTATTACTACATTATATATATACTTGCAGTGTGTATATTGTACATATTACATATTGTTATGAAGGTGTCTGCTACTACATTATATATATACTTGCAGTGTGTGTATATTGTACATATTACATATTGTTATGAAGGTGTCTGTTACTACATTATATATATACTTGCAGTGTGTATATTGTACATATTACATATTGTTATGAAGGTGTCTGTTACTACATTATGTATATACTTGCAGTGTGTATATTGTACATATTACATATTGTTATGAAGGTGTCTGTTACTACATTATGTATATACTTGCAGTGTGTATATTGTACATATTACATATTGTTAAGAAGGTGTCTGTTACTACATTATATATATACTTGCAGTGTGTATATTGTACATATTACATATTGTTATGAAGGTGTCTGTTACTACATTATGTATATACTTGCAGTGTGTATATTGTACATATTACATATTGTTATGAAGGTGTCTGTTACTACATTACTATATATATATACTAATATGGCCTTTAGTTGAGTCTAAGCTATCATTCGTGTTTACATTGTTTCCTATGTAAACATTTGCTTAAATATAAAGACGATTCTAACTACCAACTGTGTTCAACAACCAATAAGTAAGTTCCACTATCATTTATTTAAAAAAACGTACTATAGTCACCAATTGGGATGCAACATCATTTTAAAGGCCACTGAAATGAGCAAAGTCCACAATAATAAAGTAAGAGTCATAAGTCAAAATATGACATGCTAACAAAGACCTCGGTCAAAGTTCTTCACCATCCGCTTGACGTGAAATAGTTTTTGCCTGAGTTCTTTGCTCTCCTTTTTCTTGGCTTGATATCCAGGCGCCTAGAAGAGACATAGACTCTATCAATAAAACAGTTTAGTTAACAAACATTAGGGCTAAAAATATAGATCACAACGGTTAAGAGGGAGCTGGAAAACAAACACTCTGCCGGTGTTCTGGCGAGACATGCTCCCCATTGGAATACAGAGATGTAATTGCACATTCAATGAATACCATATTTTCCGGACCATAGGGCGCATCGGATTATAAGGCGCACTGTCGATGAATGGTCTATTTAAAAAAAAAATATATCTTTTTTCATATATAAGGCGCACTGGACTATAAGGCGCACTGCCGATGAATGGTCTATTTTTGATCTTTTTTCATATATAAGGCGCACTGGATTATAAGGCGCATAAAAGGAGTCACAACATTATTATGATTTTTTTCTAAATGTAAAAGACTTCCTTGTGGTCTACATAACATGTAATGGTGGTTCTTTGGTCAAAATGTTGCATAGATGATGTTTTACAGATCATCTTCAAGCCGCTTTTCTGGCAGTCGCTTCAGGATACGCCGTTTTGTGGGCGGTCTTATTTACGTGGCTCACCTTTGACAGCGTCTTCTCCCCGTCATCTTTGTTGTAGCGGTGTGGCGTGCAAGGACGGGAGTGGAAGAAGTGTCAAAAGATGGAGCTAACTGTTTTAATGACATTCACACTTTACTTCAATCAATAACGGAGCAGCATCTCCTCATCCGGAAACAACAACAAATGTGTCCCGTGAAAAACGTCCGACCGGAACTCTCTAATAACTAAAGTTCCTTGGGTGAATAATGTAAACTCACTACACCGGTATGTTTTAGTGCTTTCATGGCGAGTTTACTGACAGATATAAGTAAGAACTTTACACTACTTTATATTAGAAATGGCAACAGCGGAGGATGAATGTCCCATAACAAGAAGATAGAGAAAAAGTAGAAGCTTATCGACTACGGTGTCGGCAAAGGCGGACTTGCGCAATTTTTCAGGATTTATGCAGATCCCAAATACAGATCAGCAGGTACCAGAAGGTAAGAAAAGTTGGTTTTCCATAATATTGCGAAACAAAACGCCAGATAATATGTCTTACCTTATACACACACCATAATAATACTCCTATGTTGATGCACAGTACAATCCATCAAGCGGTGCGGCTTCATAGCTTACCAAAGTCCTACTAAAACAGGGGTGTCAAACTCAAATACAGAGTGGGCCAAAATTTAAAACTGAACAAAGCGGCGGGCCAAGGTTGAACAAATTAACCTTTAACGTACTCTACGAGCTATCGTCACGTCCGCTTTTCATCCATTCTAACATCGTTCAGACCCAGTCACAAGATATATGCGGCTTCTGTACGCACACACGAGCGAATGCAACGCATGCATCATCAACATCTATACAGGTTACACTGAGGGTGCCCGTATAAACAACTTTAACACTGTTAGAAATATACGCCACACTGTGAATCCACACCAAACAAGAATGACAAACACATTTCGGGAGAACATCCGCACAGTAACACAACATAAACACAACAGAACAAATACCCAGAATCCTTTGCAGCACTAACACTTCCGGGACGCTACCACCAAAACTCCCCCCCACACACACACACCTTGTAGCGTCCCGGAAGAGTTAGTGCTGCAAAGGGTTCTGGTTTGGTGTGGATTCACAGTGTGGCGTATATTTCTAACAGTGTTGAAGTTTTTTATTCTGCCACCCTCAGTGTAACCTGTATCGCTGTTGATGAAGTATGCGTTGCATTCTAATGTGTGTGCGTGCAGAAGCCGCACATGTTATGTGACTGGGCCAGCACTCGTTGGGCTGGCTGGCGTTTGGAAGACTCCCGGGGGGATCGGCGGGCCAGCCTTAGTTTGACACCCATGTACTAAAACATTTTGATAGATTTTTGAGCGCCGTGTGTAATGTTCTATATTTTCAATGGAACACATAATTGTTTACTTGAGTCATATCGCCATCATATTGCAGTCTATGGAGTGTATCTCTTATGTGTGACTGCCATCTACTGGTCACACTTATCATTACACCATGTACCAAATAAAATTGCTGCGAGGCTGGTAAGCAAAACCAGAATTATTCCGTAAATTAGAGTCAGGGATAAACTCATGAGAGATTCCTTCAAAGGAGCATGTCTCGTCAGAACACCGGCAAATAATTCAATGAAACGGAATTTTTTTTTTCTTATAACAATGATGTACAAAACTGCCCAAACTTTGACTTCGCTTTCTCCGACCTACGCTACGAGGTTATTGTCTGTCAGAAAAATCAGATGTACATGTATCACATGCACATTTTTCATACTCACCCTTTGGAGATCTTTCAGTCTGTTGTATTCATCGGCCACACCCTGACAAAGACATACACATGCATTTAGAATTAATGGGAAAATTTTTTTTTTTTTTTTTTTTTTTTTTTTTTTATGTCCTGTCCAGCTTCTCAGGCAAATCATATAGTTGATGTAGATGCCCATGTCGGCTGTTCAGATTTACTTTACAAAAGAGAAGTGTAGGATACTTCTCTTGTTGCCTTATTTGTATTTGACTTTATTAAATGTATTTATATTATCATTTAGTGCAGCCGGGCCGGAGCAGGAGGGGATAGAAAGAGAAAAAAAAAGAAGACAGAGGGGGAAATTGTGGGGACAAGAGGGGGATTAGACAGAGAGACAAAAAACAACAACAGCAAACAACAACAACAACAACAATAGAGCAACATCAGCAAATATGACATGTACAAATATGATGGTAAAAGTAATAGCAAATAAGCAGTTAGCGAAAAATAAAAAATAATACAGAAATAACAATGAGCATTATTACACTACAAATGGATCAATACAAATACCAATAGAAATAGCGCTATTGATAATGAACAATACCAATAATTTACCTTTATTATCAACAATACAGTTGTTTAAATGCAACAATACATATACGTAATGATAACTTGAGATACGAAAGAATGCAGAAAAATGGAGGGGGAGAAAGAGAAGCAACCTACATTAACCTTGTAGATTGTTATAGTCACAATAGGTTAAGCTTTGTCAGTGTGCCATGTGTTACACCCAGTTTACCCTAGGGCAACAACGTTAATATATGTTTGATGAAACGTGATTATGTGCATGAGTGTAAGTATGCATATGTACTTGTATATGTACAGAATGTGTATATGTGTTTGTACAATGAATGTATATGTACAGAATGTGTATATGTGTTTGTACAGTGAATGTATATGTACAGTATGTGTATGTGTATGTTTGTATATTGAATGTGCGTGTGGATGTACGAACATTAGGTAGGTAAATATGTACTGTATTTGTGTATGTATGTGGGAGCGTAGGTACCTATGTACGTATGTGAGCATATGTGAATTTGCATGTACAATACAATCGACTCCCAGAGTACGTGGGAGCCAGAGCACGGCCCCATCACCCCCGAGAGCCCAACCCACAAACAGGAGGCGTGGTGCCCAGGGAACCAGGGACCACCGACCCCACGCAGCCAAGCCGGCCAGCGACAGGAACCCCAGAGCCCGACCCACCGTACCGCCCACAAGGGCCAGCAGCAGGCCGCAGACAGACGCACCCGGCAGAGGACAGGGCACGAGAAAAGCAGGGGACAGCCAGACCCCAAGCCAGCGAGAGACCACACCCCACACGGGCAGAAAGGCGAGACGCCCCGCCCGAGGGACCCAGAGACTCCCCGCAACCGGACGGGAAGACCGCCCCCGCCCCACCGGCAACCGGGCCCCCACGAGCCCACCCCCCACCCCCGGAGAGCGCGGCGAGGCCAGCCCCCGGCCACCCCACCCAAACCGGCCGCCGCAGGACCACCCAGGCACAGGGCCACGGGAACCACCCACCCCACCCGCAGGGACCCCAACGATGGAGATGGAACAACCAGCAACCGCCCCGCCGAGCCCCCCCCCTGAGGGAGGGGAAAATTAAAAAATAATATTAATAAAATATATTAAAAAATAAATAAATTAATAAATTAATTAATTAATTTTAAAAAAAAAGAATTAAAAGAAGATCACAGACATGCTGACAAACAAGGTCACTACCCCAGCAACTGGCCGACTCGCAGCACCTCGGAATACCTTGCAGCACCAAGCTACCACAACAGACGCAGGGACTAGGCCCAACAGGCCCCAACCAAGACGGGCACCCGGAAGGGATGGACAGCGGGACCCAGGAGCTCCAGACACGCAGTTCGGATGCAGTAGCCTGAGGCGTCGACCCCCGTCTGACAGGCAGGCCCAGAGCGTACCCCCAGAAATATACATACATACATACATATATACATACACATACACACATACACGTATACATACCCACACATACACATATATACATATACATACACATATGTACACATACACATATATAAACATACATACATACACACACATATACATACATATACACAGTTCGTCAGCCCCGACAAAAAAAAATATTGAAAGCGTTTTGTCAGAATAATTGTATATAAGTTATCACACAACTTTGTGTTCCATTGAGTTCAGGTCCCCTGCGAGAAGACAAAAGCTGTCTTTCATCTTATCAAGCAAAAGGCTTGTAAAGCTCCACTGTGTGCGATGGGATGCGACATGGAGGTGTCGGTTTCTTTGATGTATGGACAGCCATAGGAAGACCTTGTCCTGACCCGAGATCTACAAAGCGTAGAGGGAGCAGACCTGACGCAGCTACAGGCACCTTTTCTTTGAACTGTTTATGACCGAGTGCAACAGCTGTTTACCACCCCCCTCCCTTTAGAAACAGCTGCAGCTATGTAATCAGAAAAGGCGTGGAACTTCCTTGTCAGAGTGTGGTGAGAGACTGTACGAAGTTGCAGCCCAGACGTTTCTCCTCATGAGCTAAATTGAATCCTGTCTCTGTTTGATTTCCTTTGCTTCTTGTCTTGTCTAATATATGACATCAGTGTTTGAACCTGAAACGTTTAAACTTGCTCCAATTTAAACAGCTCAACACAAATAAGAGTACAAATGGACACTACAGTATTTATTAACATCTTCTTAAAGATTGTACACGTTGCAAATATTTGTCATTCACAACAGGGGTTGGATGTATTTTTATTGCAACTGTATTTCAGGTAATTTAACAAGAAATGCATGATTGCAGACCACCGAAATGTATCCCACTGGGCAACTTCTGGATTCTGCAATGTTGTTGGCAGTAACAAGCGACATGGAGCTAAGCTACTTAGCTTAACTACATTTCCCAGTAGCTTGGCGGTAGCTAAGCTACTTTTAATGGAGAGTAACTTGCAGCTTAGTTACATTTAATGGAGAGTAACTTGTAGCTTAAATACAATTAATGGAGAGTAACTTGTAGCTTAGTTACATTTAAAGGAGAGTGACTTGTAGCTTAGTTACAATTAATGGAGAGTAACTTTTACCTTAGGTAAATTTAATGGAGAGTGACTTGTAGTTTAGCTACATTTAATGTAGAGTAACTTGTAGCTTAGCCACATTTAATGGAGAGTAACTTGTAGCTTAGTTACATTTAATGGAGAGTAACTTGTTGCTTAGGTACATTTAATGGAGAGTAACTTGCAGCTTAGTTACATTTAATGGAGAGTAACTTTTAGCTTAGTTACAATTAATGGAGAGTGACTTGTAGTTTAGTTACATTTAATGGAGAGTAACTTGTAGCTTAGCCACATTTAATGGAGAGTAACTTGTAGCTTAGTTACATTTAATGGAGAGTAACTTGTTGCTTAGGTACATTTAATGGAGAGTAACTTGCAGCTTAGTTACATTTAATGGAGAGTAACTTTTAGCTTAGTTACAATTAATGGAGAGTGACTTGTAGCTTAGTTACATTTAATGGAGAGTAACTTGTAGCTTAGTTAAATTTAATGTAGAGTAACTTGTAGCTTAGCTACATTTGATGGAGAGTAACTTGTAGCTTAGTTACATTTAATGGAGAGTAACGTGTAGCTTAGCTACATTTAATGGAGAGTAACTTGTAGCTTAGTTACATTTAATGGAGAGTAATTTGTAGTTTAGCTACATTTAATGGAGAGTAACGTGTAGCTTAGCTACATTTAATGGAGAGTAACTTGTAGCTCAGTTACATTTAATGTAAAGTAACTTGTAGCTTAGTTACATTTAATGGAGAGTAACTTGTAGCTTAGCTACATTTAATGGAGAGTAACTTGTAGCTTAGTTACAATTAATAGATGGTAACTTGTAGCTTAGTTATATTTAATAGAGAGTAACGTGTAGCTTAGCTACATTTAATGGAGAGTAACTTGTAGCTTTGTTACATTTAATGGAGAGTAACTTGTAGTTTAGCTACATTTAATGGAGAGTAACGTGTAGCTTAGCTACATTTAATGGAGAGTAACTTGTAGCTCAGTTACATTTAATGGAGAGTAACTTGTAGCTTAGTTACATTTAATGGAGAGTAACTTGTAGCTTAGCTACATTTAATGGAGAGTAACTTGTAGCTTAGTTACATTTAATGGAGAGTAACCTGTAGCTTAGTTATATTTAATGGAGAGTAACTTGTAGCTTAGTTACATTTAATGGAGAGTAACTTGTAGCTTAGTTACATTTAATGGAGAGTAACTTGTAGCTTAGCTACATTTAATGGAGAGTAACTTGAAGCTTAGCTACATTTAATGGCGAGTAACTTGTAGCTTAGCTACATTTAATGGAGAGTAACTTGTAGCTTAGTTACATTTAATGTAAAGTAACTTGTAGCTTAGTTACATTTAATGGAGAGTAATTTGTAGCTCAGCTACATTTAATGGAGAGTAACTTGTAGCTTAGTTACATTTAATGGAGAGTAACTTGTAGCTTAGCTACATTTAATGGAGAGTAACTTGTAGCTTAGTTACATTTAATGGAGAGTAACTTGTTGCTTAGCTACATTTAATGTAGCATAACTTGCAGCTTAGTTACATTTAATGGGGAGTAACTCGTAGCTTAGCCACATTTAATGGAGAGTAACTTGAAGCTTAGCTACATTTAATGGCGAGTAACTTGTAGCTTAGCTACATTTAATGGAGAGTAACTTGTAGCTTAGTCCTTCAAGCGGTGCGGGTTCGTAGCTTACCAAAGTCGTACTAAAACATTTTGACGGATTTGTAATGTGTAATGTTCCACAAAACCAGAGAAGTTGTCACGTTGTGTAAATGGTAAATAAAAACAGAATACAATTGATTTGCTAATCCTTTTCAACTTATATTCAATTGAATAGACTGCAAAGACAAGATACTTAATGTCTGAACTGGAAAAATTTGTTATTTTATTTACTTTATTTATTTTTTTGACGGATGTGTAATGTTCTGTATTTTCAATGAAACATTAAAAGTTTTAGTGTTGCTTGCTTACGGGGTAATTGCAAGCGTCATTTATTGAACAGGCGTCAACCTGCAGTCCACACGTGTCTCTTTTGTGTGACTGCCATCTACTGGTCACCATGTACCAAAACCAGAAGTAATACAAATTTAAGGCGCACTGTCCATTTTAGGGAAAATGAAAGAATTTGATGTGCACCTTATAGTCCAAAAAATCTGGTCTATCAGTTTTTCAAAATGTGATGGGCACCAGGGTGGCGCATGTGTGTTGTCACTGTGCTTGTGTGGGTTCACTCCAGCTCCTCTGGTGACATGTGTTTGGTCAATTGGCCGTAAGTGTATGGCTGGTTGTCTATACGAGCCAAGTTACTGACGGCTGACCAGTCCAGCCCGTACCAGCTGGGATAGACTCCAGTCTGAGTGGGGACTAAGTCCTGGGAACTTTTAGCTCGAGAGAGCAGCAATTAAAGGCCTACTGAAACCCACTACTACCGACCACGCAGTCTGATAGTTTATATATCAATGATGAAATCTTAACATTGCAACACATGCCAATAGCTTACTAAAGTGCAATTTTAAATTTCGTGTGAAATATCCTGCTGAAAACGTCTCGGTATGATGATGTCAGCGCGTGACGTCACGGATTGTAGAGGACATTTTGGGACAGCATGGTGGCCAGCTATTAAGTCGTCTGTTTTCATCGCAAAATTCCACAGTATTCTGGACATCTGTGTTGGTGAATCTTTTGCAATTTGTTCAATGAACAATGGAGACAGCAAAGAAGAAAGCTGTAGGTGGGAAGCGGTGTATTGCGGCAGGTGTTGTGCCGGATAACGCACCCCCGCCGTAGAATGCACCCCCTGACTGTTGTGCCGGATAACACAGCCGGTGTTTCATTGTTTACATTCCCGGAAGATGACAGTCAAGCTTTACCATTGGCCTGTGGAGAACTGGGACAACAGAGACTCTTACCAGGAGGACTTTGTGTCACACTGCGGTGAGGGAAGTCTTGTCTTGGTTTTTTCTGTCTTGTGATTTACATGTTTTATTTTGAAAAGCAACTCCTCTTGTTTCAGATCACGGGTCCTTCCTCTTGTGTCACCAGTCTGACGTCATTCCTGACCCTTGATTGTTTCCACCTGTTTCCCATTACCCTCATGTTCTTTATAAGCCCATGTCTCCCCTTGTTCTGTGCCAGATTGTCTCGAGCTTTCGTGCCTGTCTTGCGTTCCATGTTCATGTCCATGCCTTGCCTTGTCCCACGTCTACGTCCTTGCTTCCAGAATATCCCACGCTGTAATTTTGAATTAACTTTTTCTCCTCCCTCAGAGCGACTTTTGTTATTCTACCTTTTTCTACCGCAGTGGTGAGTTATAATTTTTCCCTAAAGATTTTTCCTCAAAGTTTTTGAGTGATTTTTTGTTTACATTTATTAGAGTAGTACGTTTTATAGTCTTTATTTTCTTCCTCCTGTTGGAGCGTTTTTTGTTAAAGTTTTTTGATAACAGATACGGTGCTAATTATAATTTCCTCCTTTTGGAGTGATTTTCGGTTTTTCCCTTTTGGAACATTTTGTCGATAGCTATTTTTGTAATTTCATAGTATTTGAATTTACTCGGCTCTGGAGGCTTAAAGAGATTTTCAAAATAAAAGCTTTATTTGGAATCACATCTCTGCATTTGAGTCCCTTCCTTCGTCCAAGCCTGACACTTTGAGTTGGATGCGCAGACGCGGTACCGTGAGTACGCATACAGCTGCGGCTTCCAAACATTTGATGGCTTGCCCGTACGTACGTACGTACGTGCGTGCCGCTATGTGCATGTCACGTACGTAACTTTGGGGAAATATATGTGCGGAATGAACTTTGGGGAGGTGAACGGTACTTTGGGCTGTGGGATTGAGTGTGTTGTGCAGGTGTTTAGTTGTATTGGCGGGTTATATGGACGGGAGGGGGGAGGTGTTTGTTATGCGGGATTAATTTGTGGCATATTAAAAATAAGCCTGGTTGTGTTGTGGCTAATAGAGTATATATATGTCTTGTGTTTATTTACTGTTTTAGTCATTCCCAGCTGAATATCAGGTCCCACCCGCCTCTCACAGCATCTTCCCTATCTGAATCGCTCCCACTGCCCTCTAGTCCTTCACTCTCACTTTCCTCATCCACGAATCGTTCATCCTCGCTCAAATTAATGGGGGAATCGTCGCTTTCTCGGTCCGAATCGCTCTCGCTGCTGGTGGCCATGATTGTAAACAATGTGCAGATGTGAGGAGCTCCACAACCTGTGACGTCACGCTACTCGTCTGCTACTCCCGGTACAGGCAAGGATTTTTTTTATCAGCGACCAAAAGTTGCAACTTTATCGTCGATGTTCTCTACTAAATCCTTTCAGCAAAAATATGGCAATATCGCGAAATGATCAAGTATGACACATAGAATGAACCTGCTATCCCCGTTTAAATAAGAAAATCACATTTCAGTAGGCCTTTAAAAGGCCAAACCTTCTCCTCCTACCTGGTACTTCACGGAGCCTTTTTGCAGGGAGTCCAGCTCTCGGCTCAGCTCGTGACTCCGGTCACTTATGTCGTCCATTTCTTGGCAGAGAATTTTATAACGAGCCCTGGCGGAGTCAAACTCTCGCTTGTACCGCCGGCGCTGCTGGTCGGAGATGATCTCTGGGTAGCGTCTAAAACGGAGGAGAGAAGATAATGAACGTTGGCACAATTTAAAAAAACATGAGCACAAACAAGCATGAAATATTCATAGAATACTTTTTTATTTTATTTTATTTTTTTTTACAAACTGTTAATGACTATTTTTGTTGCTTGCAGCTGTTGGTGTACTTTGAAAATACTTTTAATATTCTGTATTCCATGCGACTAAAGGGACGTAGGACCACACAAGCAGACAATTCAGAGTTTCCAGTTGAGGTAGCACGCATGGTTTTGGATTCTGGGACTAACAAAACACAACAAGACTACACAAAAGAACCATTATCATCAAACGTGATGTGTTGTCACCATGGCAACAACGGTAACACTCTCCCCTTTTTCAAACTTCAACACTGTTAGAAATATACGCCACACTGTGAATCCACACCAAACCAGAACCCTTTGCAGCACTAACTCTTCCAGGACGCTACAAGGTGTGTGTGTGTGTGTGTGGGGGGGGGGGGGGGGGGGTGGTTTGGTGGTAGCGGGGGTGTATTTTGTAGCGTCCCGGAAGAGTTAGTGCTGCAAAGGATTCTGGGTATTTGTTCTGTTGTGTTTATGTTGTGTTACGGTGCGGATGCACCAAGAAATGTTGCGTTGTTTTGTTTTTCCCGATGAAATGACGACAGTCCCTCATTAGCCCACCTGTAGAGGTCCTGGTCTTGGTCCAGCTCACATGCGGTGGCTCCTCCGCTGGTGTAGCCTGTTTCATATTGGGACTCCACCGTCTCCGGTGCGGCACGTTCATGCTCTCTGTTGTGCCTCTGAGCAAGCGGAGGCGAAGGAGGTTTCCTGCTGCTCTCAGCATCATCTGAGGAGCTGCTGTTTTGGTGGCCGTGCTCAGCCTCTTGGCGCTTCCGGCCGACAGCATGAGCGCTGCAAAAAATATACAACACAGACTGTTGGTGCGGACGTTACTGACACATTTTACTACATGCTTCCAGCTCTATACTCTCTGCAGGGTGCATGGGAGTTTGCCCAACCAGTCTACATGTGCTTTGTGGACTTGGAGAAGGCATTGGACCGTGTCCCTCGGGAAGTCCTGTGGGGAGTGCTCAGATATATCGATATATCGGACTGTCTGATTGTGGCGGTCCGCTCCCTGTACGATCAGTGTCAGAGCTTGGTCCGCATTGCCGGCAGTAAGTCGGACATGTTTCCAGTGAGGGTTGGACTCCGCCAAGGCTGCCCTTTGTCACCCATTCTGTTCATAACTGGTCTTTCAGCAATTGAACATGCAAAAATGAGAAGAAAAGCCCCATTTAAAGATGTTTTGGTGTTTAAAGAATTAAAAAATGATCAAAAGAGTTGACATAAACACATACCCCATTCATCGAAATGAATCACTATGTCTGTTTCAGTCACTATGTTATTTAGTCACTACAGTAATTAGGGACCGCAATGTCCCTTTGGGACAGAGGACCTATTGTAATTGTAACGTTTTATTATTATTATACCGGTCGCCTCTTTGAGCTGTAATTTGACCCCCTTAACATGCTTCAAAACTCACCATATTTGACACACGCATCAGGACTGGCAAAAATTGCCATCTAATAAAAAACAAAAAACAAACCCAAAACTAAAAATTGCGCTCTAGCGCCCCCTAGGAAAAAACACAGACAAAACTGCTTGTAACTTCCGGTAGGAATGTCATAGAGACATAAAACAAAAACCTCTATGTAGGTGTCACTTAGACCTATATTTTATACACTGACATCTTTCAGCAAAAATCAACAGGAAGTTGGCAATTCCCCCTTCAAAACAAAAATTTTGTAAAAACAGTAACTTTTGCCTCTTTGAGCTGTAATTTGACCCCCTTAACATGCTTCAAAACTCACCAAACTGGACACACACATCAGGACTGGCAAAAATTGCGATCTAATAAAAAAACCCAACCCCAAAACTCTAAATTGCGCTCTAGCGCCCCCTAGGAAGAAAAAACAAGCACAACTGCTCCTCGGAAGAAAACTCAGACAAAACTGCCTGTAACTTCCAGTAGGAATGTCGTAGAGACATGAAACCGGTCACCTTTTTTCAAACATTATCTCCTCTGAGCGCGTTTGTCGTGTCGGCTTCAAACTAGCACAGGAGAGAGATTGACGAAAGAGTTTTAATTACTGCTCCGGTTTAGATTTTACGAGCCTTCAAAGAACCGCTGCGCTGATGCTGCTGCGCTGCTGCCGTCTCAAGATGGCCGCTTAAAAGCAGGAAGCACCAGCGTGACCACACAATGCAGAGAAGGTAGGTACTGTGCAGGTAAAGATATGTTGACTGGGTGAAAGAAGGAGGCACCAGTTTGACTCCAGGATACAGAGAAGGTAGGTAATGTGCAGGTAAAGATATGTTGCCTGGGTGATGGCAGGAAGCACCAGCGTGACCCGAGGATGCAGAGCAAGTAGGTAATGTGCGGGTGAAGATATGTTGAATGTGTAAAGGCAGGAAGCACCAGCGTGACCCCACTATGCAGAGAAGGTAGGTAATGTGCGGGTGAAGCTATGTTGTATGGGTGAAAGAAGGAAGCGCATGTGTGGTCGAGGCAATGCAGACAAGGTAGGTAATGTGCAGGTGAAGATATGTTGCATGGGTAAAGGCAGAAAGCACCAGCGTGACCCCACTATGCAGAGAAGGTAGGTAATGTGCGGGTGAAAATAGGTTGAAAGGGTAAAGGCAGGAAACACCAGCAAAAGTCGGCCCCGTCCATCGCTGCTTGCAGCTTTAATTACAACTTGTGTTCACATCCACAGGAACCACATGGGTTAGCCTACTCTATACAGTATTTACAACCTTACTAGTGTTCACGTCACAGCCACAGATGGTTCATCTAGTTATTGACAATATTTACACATTACTTTGGCATTTTTGCTTTGATGGCTCTGACATGAGCCTTCCCGGCAAATTTCTGAGCAGCTCGCATTTTCCTTTTTGTTTCTGCTTTAGTGGATTCTGCCTTGGACTTTAAGTTAAAGGTAAAGTTAAAGTACCCATGATTGTCACACACACACCAGGTGTGGCGAAATTATTCTCTGCATTTGACCCATCACCCTTGATCACCCCCTGGGAGGTGATCAGTGAGCAGTGAGCAGCAGCGGTGGCCGCTCCCGGGAATCATTTTTGGTGATTTAACTCCCCATTCCAACCCTTAATGCTGAGTGCCAAGCAGGGAGGCAATGGGTCCCATTTTTATAGTCTTTGGTATGACTCGGCCGGGTTTTGAACTCACGACCTACCGATCTCAGGGCGGACACTCATAGGCAATTTCTGTCTCTTCAACTCCCTCTCCACTTCTAACTGCTCCAAATGCAAAAATCCTAAAGAGTACTGTGGAGGGAGATGTGCCCAGCGCTGCCTGCAGGAGCAAAGGTCACCGCCTCTGTCCATGGTGCTGAGGACAGAGCACCATCAGACGGGGGCGTGGCAGTGCTGACGGCGAGACACAGCTGGCAGGTGATTAGATTTCACAGGTGGCACGTGTTAATCTAATCATCTGTTGTCTTTAACAGTAAGCGGCCGGGAGCAGGAGGGGAGAGAGGATACGAACGTGGCTGAAAAGTTGCGTCCTGTGCCGTGTCTGACAGTGGCACTGCAAGGACGCAACTTCCACAAGTACAAACAACGTTTATTCTATTAGCTAACTTCCTTTGTCTGAATATCCCTTTGTGATTCATAGCATGAAATAACAAATATCCTGCAGTCACGTTGTTTGTGTTTCAAAATGATTCAAGTATTCAATGTCAAAATATAAAGAGTAGAAATAATGAACAAAGTGTCAGCTACAGTCTTGTTGCAAAACACCAATGAAAATGAAATGTAGCATTTAGACAGGCTATACTGTAGCAAAAGTCCTCACATGGCTGCCACAATCATGTGTAAACAACTCAAATGTTGGCCATTAAGAAAAATCTAAGGAAGAGAATACTTCTGCCATCTTCCACTAGTTTTTTAATATATAAATCGCCCGCTTGAATATTCCCTCTTCTCTTCTCCGACTCTCTTCATCCTCATTTGGGATGTCTGTTGTGATTTCCCTTCCTGGTTCCATGACCCGCCCTATCTTGCCTCTGATTGGCCTGTCCCTAATGTTTTGCCCTAATCTTAACCAATGGTGACTAATCATGGCCTAGTTTAGAGCAGTGGTTCTTAACCTTGTTGGAGGTACCGAACCCCACCAGTTTCATATGCGCATTCACCGAACCCTTCTTTAGTGAAAAATTAAATGTTGTTTTTTTCAAATTCAAGACAAAGTTATATGTTTTTGGTAACACTTTAGTATGGGGAACATATTCTAAGTAACAAAGACTTAATTTAGAGTTTTTTGGACACTAGGGGAACATATTCTAAGTAACAAAGACTTAATTTAGAGTTATTTGGTTAGGGTTAGGGCCAGGGTTAGAGGGTTAGGGTTATAATAAGGCCATGCAGAATAAGGCATTAATAAGTACTTAAAGGCCTACTGAAACCCACTACTACCGACCACGCAGTCTGATAGTTTATATATCAATGATGAAATCTTAACATTGCAACACATGCCAATACGGCCGGGTTAGCTTACTAAAGTGCAATTTTAAATTTTGCGCGAAATATCCTGCTGAAAATGTCTCGGTATGATGACGCCTGCGCGTGACGTCATGGATTGTAGAGGACATTTTGGGACAGCATGGTGGCCAGCAATTAAGTCGTCTGTTTTCATCGCAAAATTCCACAGTATTCTGGACATCTGTGTTGGTGAATCTTTTGCAATTTGTTCAATGAACAATGGAGACGGCAAAGAAGAAAACTGTAGGTGGGAAGTGGTGTATTGCGGGCAACTGCAGCAACACAAACACAGCCAGTGTTTCATTGTTTACATTCCCGAAAGATGACAGTCAAGCTTTACCATTAGCCTGTGGAGAACTGGGACAACAGAGACTCTTACCAGGAGGACTTTGAGTTGGATGCGCAGACGCGGTACCGTGAGTACGCATGCAGCTGCGGCTTCCAAACATTTGATCGCTTGCCCGTACGTGCGTGCCGCTATGTGCATGTCACGTACTGTACGTAAGTTTGGGGAAATATATGTGCTGTATGAACTTTGGGGAGGTGAACGGTACTTTGGGCTGTGGGATTGAGTGTGTTGTGCAGGTGTTTGAGTTGTATTGGCGGGTTATATGGACGGGAGGGGGGAGGTGTTTGTTATGCGGGATTAATTTGTGGCATATTAAATATAAGCCTGGTTGTGTTGTGGCTAATAGAGTATATATATGTCTTGTGTTTATTTACTGTTTTAGTCATTCCCAGCTGAATATCAGGTCCCACCCGCCTCTCACAGCATCTTCCCTATCTGAATCGCTCCCACTGCCCTGTAGTCCTTCACTCTCACTTTCCTCATCCACGAATCTTTCATCCTTGCTCAAATTAATGGAGAAATCGTCGCTTTCTCGGTCCGAATCGCTCTCGCTGCTGGTGGCCATGATTGTAAACAATGTGCAGATGTGAGGAGCTCCACAACCTGTGACGTCACGCTACTCGTCTGCTACTTCCGGTACAGGCAAGGCTTTTTTATCAGCGACCAAAAGTTGCGAACTTTATCGTCGATGTTCTCTACTAAATCCTTTCAGCAAAAATATGACAATATCGCGAAATGATCAAGTATGACACACAGAATGGACCTGCTATCCCTGTTTAAATAAGAAAATCGCATTTCAGTAGGTCTTTAATAATGACTAGTTAAGAGCTAATATGTTACTAATTTGCATGTTAATAAGCAACTAATTAATGGTGAATATGTTCCCCATACTAAAATATTTCCATGTTTTTTTACTGGTGCACAAAATGAATCGTGCATGAACATCACCTTGTTCAAAGAACAAAACCAAAACTGTTGCCGTATCCGTAATACGCCGATAGGGAGAAGTTTTTATTTACACGATGAGTCTGGTGTGTCTTGACCTCCGCCGAACCCCTGAGCCTGACTCACCGAACCCCTAGGGTTCGATCGAACCCCGGTTAAGAACCACTGGGTTAGAGTGTCCGTCCTGAGATAGGTCGGTTGTGAGTTCAAACCCCGGCCGAGTCATACCAAAGACCATAAAAACGGGACCCATTACCTCCCTGCTTGGCACTCAAGGGTTGGAATTGGGGGTTAAATCACCAAAAATGATTCCCGGGCGCGGCCACCGCTGCTGCTCACTGCTTCCCTCACCTCCCAGGGGGTGATCAAGGGTGATGGGTCAAATGCAGGGAATAATTTCGCCACACCTAGTGTGTGTGTGTGACAATCATTGCTACTTTAACTTTAACTTTTAAACCAACCAACCAATCATGGATGTTTCCCGTATATTTTGTCCCCTCGCCCGTGGAGTTGCATCGCTACGTAGCTTCCTTTTTGAAGTTAATCATTTTGGATGGAAAACCGTACTTTTTACCGCTGGATTATCAAAAACTGTACTCATTACAGGAAAACCGTTGTTGTCGGCAGGTATGGCAAAGAGACGGATCGAGATTTCAACATACATTGTCAGTCGGGAAAAAACAATCAATTATTAAGTCAATTATTACAAAATTCAGCTGCACGCGTGCTGACGAGGACCAGGGGGCGGGGGCACATTACACCAGTTTTAAAGTCGCTGCATTGCCTGCCTGTGTCAGGTTTGTCACTGACAGTTTAGTTATGTTTTGAGTTTTTCTTCTGTCTGTCTTTATTTCCTGTAAGCGCTCTTATTTTGGTTCTATTTCCTGCTTGTCTCCCTGAGTGCTGCTTCCCCTCAGCTGTGGCTGATTGGCACCTGGCCACACCTGGTGTCAATCAGCCAGCTACTATTTAGTCCTGCTTTGCCCTCCAGTCAGTGCTGGAGTATTGTTGTTATGATTGTCGCTACTACCTGTCATTAATACTTATCGTTGTAGCTGTGTCTACTTCTGTTCACTCTGCTCATGTCATAGTTCCTTCGTGTCACAGTAAGTGTTTTTGTTTCTTGTCCACAGTTAGCCTTTGTGCTAGTTTTTGTTCATAGCCAAGTTTGTTCTCCGCCTTGCTCGCGCCTTTTGTTTTGTACCCTTTTGTTTGTTTCTTGTTATAGAGTTAAATTAAATCATGTTTTCCTGGACAAAGCCTACCATCTCTGCATCTTGGGGTTCGTCACCTACACCCTGTGACAGCCTGTTTGCTTCAGGGTCCATTTTAAAGTTCTATTATTAGTTTTTAAATGTCTTAATGGCCTTGTGCCTTATCTATCTGACCTCCTTTTTCCGTTCAAACCCCGCGGATCCTGAGGTCCTCTGGCACTGGCCTTTTATCTTTACCAAAGACCAGAACAAAGACCCACGGAGAGGTGGCATTTACCTGTGGAACAGCCTGCTAGGGAGCCTCAAGACTGCAAAAAAAAGGCTAAAGACTCACCTTTTTAATCAAGATTTTTACTAATCTGTTTTTATTTTATAGTTTTTTTTTATCTTCATCATTGATAATTCTATTATTCACTCAATTATACATTTTTATTAACTTATTAAAGCAATCTTTATATTATTTATATTTTATTATTTTTACATATATTTATACTATACATATATAAACATACATATACCGCATTTTTCGGAGTATAAGTCGCACCGGAGTATAAGTCGCACCTGCCGAAAATGCATAATAAAAAAGAAAAAAAACATATATAAGTCGCACTGGAACCCGGCCAAACTATGAAAAAAACTGTGACTTATAGTCCGAAAAATACGGTATATGTATGTATTTACAGTATATATATAAAAAAAAAATATATATATATATATATAAATATATGTATGTATATAACATACATATACACATACATATATATAAACATATATATATATATATATATATATATATATATACATATATACACACACACATATATATATATTTTTTTGATTTTATTTATCTCCTTCATTGATGTGCATTTTTGATCAATAGACAATTAAACTTTAGCAACTAAACACATATTTACACACCTATGCTTGATAAGGAACAGGATGAAGAAAATCTTATATTTCCTGCCCCCTACAACATAATAAGTAGTCTTACTTAATGGATAGCCCAGATTCACAAGCATACAAACCAAACAAATACATCCAAATATAATGAAAACAAACAAAAAACAAGTGCAAAACTTCATGAAGTACAAACCGAACAAAAAAGTAACACACCCCACGGGATGATACAAAACAAATACAAAACCAGACAAAAAATAAGTAAAATAATAAATATAAAGCAATATATATATATATATATATATATATATATATATATATATATATATATACATATATATATATATATATATATATATACATATATATAAAATAAATAAATATATATATATATATATATAATAAATATATATATATATATATATATATATATATATATATATATACACAAACCCCGTTTCCATATGAGTTGGGAAATTGTGTTGGATGTAAATATAAACGGAATACAATGATTTGCAAATCCTTTTCAACCCATATTCAATTGAATGCACTACAAAGACAACATATTTGATGTTCAAACTCATAAACTTTTTTTTTTTTTTGCAAATAATAATTAACTTAGAATTTCATGGCTGCAACACGTGCCAAAGTAGTTGGGAAAGGGCATGTTCACCACTGTGTTACATCACCTTTTCGTTAAACAACACTCAATAAACGATTGGGATTGCGATTTGAACTTCGCGTCGATAACAGTCTTGATGGTTCGCTTCCCCTTTGGTCCGGATGACACGATGTCGAATATTTCCAAAAACAATTTGAAATGTGGACTCGTCAGACCACAGAACACTTTTCCACTTTGCATGAGTCTATCTTAGATGATTTCGGGCCCAGAGAAGCCGGCGGCGTTTCTGGATGTTGTTGATAAATGGCTTTCGCTTTGCATAGTAGAGTTTTAACTTGCACTTACAGATGTAGCGACCAACTGTATTTAGTGACAGTGGTTTTCTGAAGTGTTCATGTGGTGATATCCTTTAGAGATTGATGTCAGTTTTTAATACAGTGCCCTCTGAGGGATCGAAGATCACGGTCATTCAATGTTGGTTTCCGGCCATTCCGCTTACGTGGAGTGATTTCTCCAGATTCTCTGAACCTTTTGATGATATTATGGACAGTAGATGTTGAAATCCCTAAATTTCTTGCAATTGCACTTTGAGAAACGTTGTTCTTAAACTGTTTGACTATTTGCTCACGCAGTTGCGGACAAAGGGGTGTACCTCGCCCCATCCTTTCTTGTGAAAGACTGAGCATTTTTTGGGAAGCTGTTTTTATACCCAATCATGGCACCCACCTGTTCCCAATTAGCCTGCTCACCTGTGGGATGTTCCAAATAAGTGTTTGATGAGCATTCCTCAACATTATCAGTATTTATTGCCACCTTTCCCAACTTCTTTGTCACGTGTTGCTGGCATTAAATTCTAAAGTTAATGATTATTTGCAAAAAAAAATGTTTATCAGTTTGAACTTCAAATGTTGTCGTTGTAGCATATTCAACTGAATATGGGTTGAAAAGGATTTGCAAATCATTGTATTCCGTTTATATTTACATCTAACACAATTTCCCAACTCATATGGAAACAGGGTTTGTATATATATATATATATATATATATATATATATATATATATATACACATACATACATACATACATACACACATATATATATATATATAAAATATTTATACACATATATACACATACATATACATATATATACAACTATAGTTATATATATATATATATATGTACTGTATATGTACATATGTATATGTAGAATTCCGGCCCCCGGTACTTAGTTTTCTGGGATTGTGGACCCCCAAAACAATTTGGTACGGTATGAGTCTATAGATCTACTTACATGTTGCTGTTCAGACTTCCCTCGCTGCGGGTAAGGGCTGTATCCCGTCTGTAAGATGCTACACTGTTTTCCCCATGGAGGTAAGATTCAGCTTTTTCTGAAATAACAACAGTCGGTGCCTGCTGGGTGCTGCGTCCTTCTCCAACATGGTTTACCTTACAGATGCAAGAAAACGCCAGTCAGAAGCTATTTACTAGGAGTGGAACGCTTCACAATTGCACGGTTCGGATTTTATTGTGATTCAGTGTTGTTCTTTTTAACACCCCAGAACAGTAATACAACATTACTCTTTATCAGTTGTGGTTCTTACAGCAAACCTTAAAAAGGCTCTAAAACTTTAGACCAGGGGTGTCAAACTCAAATACAGAGTGGGCCAAAATTTAAAACTGAACAAAGCCGCGGGCCAAGGTGGAACAAATTAACCTTTAACGTCCTCTACGAGCTATCGTCACGTCCACTTTTCATCCATTCTAACATCGTTCAGACCCAGTCACAAGATATATGCGGCTTCTGTACGCACACACGAGCAAATGCAACGCATACATCATCAACATCTATACAGGTTACACTGAGGGTGCCAGTATAAAAAACTTTAACACTGTTAGAAATATACGCCCCACTGTGAATCCACACCAAACAAGAATGACAAACACATTTCGGGAGAACATCCGCACAGTAACACAACATAAACACAACAGAACAAATACCCAGAATCCTTTGCAGCACTAACTCTTCCGGGACGCTACCACCAAAACTCCCCCCCACACACACACACACACACACCTTGTAGCGTCCCGGAAGAGTTAGTGCTGCAAAGGGTTCTGGTTTGGTGTGGATTCACAGTGTGGCGTATATTTCTAACAGTGTTGAAGTTTTTTATTCGGCCACCCTCAGTGTAACCTGTATCGCTGTTGATGAAGTATGCGTTGCATTCTAATGTGTGTGCGTGCAGAAGCCAAACATGTTATGTGACTGGGCCAGCACTCGTTGGGCTGGCTGGCGTTTGGAAGACTCCCAGCTTTAGTGTTAATTTGATATCGCCTCAAGGGCCAAGTGAAATTACACAGCCAAATTTGGCCCGCGGGCCAGAGTTTGACACCCATGCTTTAGACCAAGGGTGTCCAAACTTTTTGACTTGGGGGGTCGCATTGTGCTGCAAAACTTTGGCCAGGGGCTGAAAGTCGACTGCATGTAAAGGAACTATATGTGTGTGTATATTTATTCATCCATTTTCTACTGCTTGTCCCTTTTGGGGTCGCGGGGGGTGCTGGAGCCTATCTCAGCTGCATTCAGGCGGTAGACGGGGTACACCATATATATATATTTATATATATATATATATATATATATATATATATATATATATATGTGGAGGGAAGTGCGTCAGCGCGCCTGCAGGAGCAAAGGTCACCGCCTCTGGCAATGGTGTCGAGGGCGGAGCACCATCAGCTAGGGGCGGGGCATGTGCGGGACGGCGAGACACAGCTGGCAGTTGATTAGATTTCACAGGTGGTACGTGTTAATCTAATCATCTGTTGTCTTTAACAGTGAGCGGCCAGCGGAGAAAGGGAAGGCTGAATGAAAAACTGTGCTTGATACATGCATGGAAAAAATAAAACTGTTAAACGGCACGCCTGGCTCCTGTGACATGATATCCGTGGAACGGGTAGGGATCGACTTCCACAATATATAATCTGTAACACTTTTTCTGAATCGCAAGCTAGACAACAGAAACATATGCAGACCGACACTTAATTCTGTGTGCGAGGCTCAGGATCGCATCACCAGCGCATTTGTGCGTCTGGAAGGACTCAAACGCAAGAAAATGCATAAAGAAAGACGTTTTTTTCATGTTGGATATATATTATAGTAATATGTTTCCTAAATAAACAAAAATAAACAACATTAAAATGCCAGCAGGCACCAAAACGCAGCAATTGAATTAATTTTAATCAGCTCCTCAAGTCATCCGGCAGCTATACAATTATAAAAGGAAATTGCTGAACAGACGATGTGTGTAATGTTTTTTTTATTTCTAACCGTCCAAAAATGTTGACACACATACAGAACAGAGGATTCTCATCCGTCAGTGTGAAACTGTCAGTTTGCACGTCCCTCTGACAGGTGCTAAACAAAATGCAAAATAGTGCACCCAAAACAGTGATGAGTGTTGATAAATCACATTACGTGTGCTAAATCTTTATGTTCGCGTCTTCTTCTCCCAGTATTGTGGGCGTTTTGATATATTTGGGCATACTAATGAAGAAAGAGACATAAAATGGATTGCCCGTGTCATTCTACTCACTTAACAGACGCAATCCACTTTGCACACCTTTAGTAGATCAGCTTTGCGTGTGCTATCAGGTTTGCACGTGTTTTAGTACACGCAAACCTTTAGTAAATCAAGCCCTAAAAGTAAACATTACTTTATCATTGCTTCCAAAGGCACAACTTTACATTATCCTACTCAGTGGCCGAGTGGTTAGAGTGTTCGCCCTGAGATTGGTAAGTTGTGAGTTAATACCAAAAACTATAAAAATAGAACCCATTCTTGCTTGGCACTCTGCATCAAGGGTGGGAATTGGGGGTTAAATCACCAAAATGATTCCCGGGCGCGGCCACCGCTACTGCTCACTGCTCCCCTCACCTCCCAGGGGGTGAACAAGGGGATGGGTCAAATGCAGAGGACAAATTTCCCCACACCTAGTGTGTGTGTGACAATCATTGGTACTTTAACTTTAACATGAGACACGTTGCATAGGGGCGCACTATATCACAATGAAATGGTCTTATTATACAGTGGACAGGTTAAAAACTGAATGACATAACAAGAACATTTTAGTATCTTCCAAAAGCAACTTCAAGTCAGATGCAAAACATCACCCCATGTCTGTGGTAATCTGTGGTGCTGTCATATGGCATAATACGCGCTTTTAAGTCTTTGACCTACATACATCTGCTGGAGTGTGTGCAAAAACAGATCTCATGAACAGCCACGTATGAAGAGGATGAGTTCCATATTTACATGTCAAGTGTATAAAATGACACCGTTTAAACAGTCTTGCTATTAACGTGTTAAAGATTGCTACATGATATAAAATATCGTATTTTTCAGACTATAAGGCGCAATTCAAATCCTTTCATTTTCTCAAAAATCAACAGTGCGTTTTTTTTTAATGAATTATTTCTGGTTGTGCCGACCTCGAACCAATTTTATTTGGTCAATGGTCAATAAGTGCGACCAGCAGATGGCAGCCACACGTAAGAGATACGTGTGGACTGCGGGTTGACGCCTGTTTAAGCAAGCCCAAAAACTTTTTATGTTTCATTAGGAATATACAAAACCCAAAACTGGGCAGCACGGTGGAACAGGGGTTAGTGCATGTGCCTCACAATACGAAGGTCCTGAGTAGTCCTGCGTTCAATCCTGCGCTCGGGATCTTTCTGTGTTGTCTGTCTATCTGTGTTGGCCCTGTGATGAGGTGGCGACTTGTCCAGGGTGTACCCCGCCTTCCGCCCATGTGCAACTGAGATAGGCTACAGCACCCCCCGCGACCCCAAAGGGGGACAAGCGGTAGAAAATGGATGGATGGAAAACCCAAAACCAGTGAAGTTGGCACGTTGTGTAAATGGTAAATAAAAACAGAATACAATGATTTGCAAATCCTTTTCAACTTATATTCAATTGAATAGACTGCAAAAACAAGATAATTAATGTTCCAACTGAGTAAGGTAATCACAATAAAAATAAATAAATAAATAATAATTGGTGAAGTTGTCATGTCTGTGTGATCATGTTTTGTTTTAGTCATGTTCGGTTTTGTTTTTGGACTTTTTGTGCACTTTTGTTTGTTTTGTCACCATAGCAACCATTAGTTTTCACCTGTCACGTCACACACCTGTTTTCACTAATCATGTCTGTAGTATTTAAGTTCATTGTTTTCAGTTTGTCTTTCTGGCAACATTGCATTTATGCTCTACACACTCTTCATCCTCTTAGATCATGCTTCATGTCCCATGCCAAAGTAAGTTTTTGTTCCATGTTCATAGTCTTTTTGGTTTCAGTTTGTTCTCCGCCATTGTGCGCGCCTTTTGTTTACTTCTTTTTCTTTTAGTAATTATAAAATAAATTATGTACTTACATTCCCGTCTCGCCCGAGCCAACTTTCCGTTGCCTTCCGGAAAAGCAAACACCCAGGACCAAGTCTTGACAGAAGTAAGTTACATTTCATATAGTGAGATGAGTAAGATTATTTATGAAAATGAATGGATGGATGAAATAAATTCAGAATGTTTATCATGCAGGTTCTTCTTCTTTGTACTTCGTTAACACTTTAAGTTTGAAGAGTTTCTTGAAGTGGATCATGTTAGTTTTGATTGATTGTTTGAGACTTTTATTAGTAGATTGCACAGTACAGTACATATTCCGTACAATTGACCACTAAATGGTAACACCCGAATAAGTTTTTCAACTACGTAAATCAATTCATAGTACATTGTTTGATTGCTTTGCTGAATCCATTCCATAATTTAATTCCACATACTGATGTGTGTGAAATAAAAAGCTGTGTGGAGACATAAGCCTTCCCTAATGGATAGGCAGGCCATTATCCGGTGCGCCTTATAGTCTGAAAAATACGGTATATAACACTATAATAATTTTATAAAGCATACTTGCCAACCCTCCCGGATTTTCCGGGAGACTCCCGAAATTCAGCGCCTCTTCCGAAAACCTCCCGGGACAAATTTTCTCCCGAAAATCTCTCGAAATTCAGGCGGACTCAGGTCCATGCGGACCTGAGTTTATATATATATATATATATATATATATATATATATATATATATGTATATATATATATATATATATATATATGTGTATATATATATATATATATATGTATATAAGAAATACTTGACGAAATACTAAGTCAAGTATTTCATATATACATATGAATTACTTGACTTAGTATTTCGTCAAGTATTTCTTATATATATATATATATATATATATATATATATATATATATATATATATAATAAGAGAAATATATATTAATAGCTAGAATTCACTGAAAGTCAAGTATTTCTTATATATATATATATATATATATATATATATATATATATATGAAATACTTGACTTAGTATTTCGTCAAGTATTTCTTATATATATATATATATGAAATACTTGACTTAGTATTTTGTCAAGTATTTCTTATATATATATATATATATATATATATATATATATATATATCTCTATATAAGAAATACTTGACGAATTCACCAAGTCAAGTATTTCATATATATATATATATATATATGAAATACTTGACTTAGTATTTCGTCAAGTATTTCTTTTATATATATATATATATATATATATATATATATATATATATATATATATATATATATATATATATATATATAAATATATATGAAATACTTGACTTGGTGTATATATATATATATATATATATAATAAAATAAATATATATTTATAGCTAGAATTCACTGAAAGTCAAGTATTTCTTATATATATATATATATATATGAAATACTTGACTTAGTATTTCGTCAAGTATTTCTTATATATATATATATATATATATATATATAAGAAATACTTGACGAAATACTAAGTCAAGTTTTTCATATATATATAAGAAATACTTGACGAAATACTAAGTCAAGTATTTCATATATATATAAGAAATACTTGACTTTCAGTGAATTGTAGCTATAAATATATATTTATTTTATTATATATATATATATATATATATATAAGAAATACTTGACGAAATACTAAGTCAAGTATTTCATATATATATACTGTACCGGTATATATATGAAATACTTGGCTTGGTGAATTCTAGCTGTAAATATACTCCTCCCCTCTTAACCACGCCCCCCACCTCCCGAAATCGGAGGTCTCAAGGTTGGCAAGTATGTTATAAAGCCTTTTTAAAGTTTGAGTTTTCGTTTATTTTGTTTGTATTCCTGTAATTACTTCACTTCTCCTGTAAACAAAACCACTTTATAGTTTGGAAATATAAACCTGATATTTTCATTTTTTCCCCATTCATGTGCTATATCAGGCATTCTGACATCGGGCTTTATGCCTCCGTCAAACATTACACTTCTCTTCAAGGAGATAACTTTTAGGCGATGCCACCCAGGCTGAATCATTTACCGCCACCACTCAGGGGGGGGGGGGATTCACACAGCAGCGCGGTGGCAACTCGACCCCTTACCATACATTATACATGGCCCATACATTAAATATGCCTCCCTGCAAGGCGAAGCATCCTCACCGCGGTACGTGACTGGCCCAGAACGGGGCCCCGCATTCAGATGGAGCCGCCTCATAATCACAAGGAGAATGTAGGCCAGCGTATCTGTGGTTAAACTAATTGTATCGCTTCTCTCCTCGTAATGAGGCACGCTGGAGAGCATGCGCTTGTACTATTCTGCTGAACGCCACGTAAGGGCCCCCTGCTAGGAGGGGAAAGAACCATGAATAACTGCTAAATGTTACAGCAATGTCAGATTTCAACTTGTGATAGATAGCTGCAGGTGTGCTAATAATGAGCATCCTGAGATGTGAAAAGTGTATGAAACCTATTTATACATTTTGTAATAAATATTAAATTATAGTGCACTGTAGGGTTGTAGGGTATACCGGTACTGGTATAGTATCGCAGTACTAATGAATCAAAAACGGTACTATACTGTTTGAAAAGTACCGGTTCCCAATTTATTTATTTAACAGGCATGACATAGTCAGGCATAGTCACAGCAGAGGAGCATGTTCGGCAGCGCACACACACAGAGTACTTACAAGCAGACACAGTGTGTAGACAGAAATGGAAGAATGGACACATTTTGGCCTAAAAACTGACAATGAAGGTGAAGTTATAACACTGAAACGCCCTCCGGAAGAGGTGCTTTAAGACGTGGCTAGCTCGCTAGCGGCTAACATCCATCCGCAGTCTGCAGTGTTTTAGCTACTTCTAAATCACTAATCCTCGCCTCCATGGTGACAAATATCATCAAGTATCATCCCTGCAGGACGAGGAATAGCTAAATATGCTTCGCTACACACCGTAGGAGGATACAATAGCTCACCAGCGTCGCCGCTAACAAAAAGCTAGCGCGCCTGAATGTAAACAAATGCAATGGGTGGATCTACACTATAATGATACCAAGTATAAAAGCGTATCTAGTCGATTCTACTATGATTACATCAATATTTTTTATTGTCACTGTCAGGTTCAAACCCCGATGACATCTATTAAACAGACAAGAAGCAAGGAATTAAACAGAGACAGATTTCAATTTAGCTCAATGAGGAGAGCGTGTACACCTGTACTCTCTTGTACAGTGTCGTCCCACACTCTGACAAAAGGATCGCACGCCTCCTCTTTTATTTGGACTTTCCCTGATTATATGGCAACAGCTGTTTCTAAGGGGAGAGGGGGTCGTAAACAGCCGTCGCCCTTCAGAGAAAAGATACCTGGAGCTTGCGTCAGGTCCTGCTTCCTCTCTGGTCAAGACAAGATCTTCCTGTGGATCGCAATAGATCAAAGAAACCGACACCTTCATGTCGCTTCCCATCGTACACAGTGGAGTTTTACAAGCCTTTTGCTTGGTAAGATCAAAGACAGGTATTGTCCTCTTGCCGAGAATTCGTGGAAACACAAAGTTTTGTGATTTTCTGACAGTCACAAAATCTTTTTTCCTTTTTCTAATATTCCTATTATGTTTATAAACTTAGGAAATATGTCTATGGACACATGAGGACTTTGAATATGACCAATGTATGATCCTGTAACTACTTGGTATCGTATCAATACCCAAATTTGTGGTATCATCCAAAACTAATATAAAGTATCAAACAACAGAAGAATAAGTGATTATTACGTTTTAACAGAAGTGTAGATAGAACATATTAAAACAGAAAATAAGCAGTTATTAACAGTAAATGAACAAGTAGATTAATAATCCATTTTTACAGCTTGTTCCTCATAATGTTGACAAAATAATAGGTGGATAAATGACACAATATGTTACTGCATATGTCAGCAGACTAATTAGGAGTCTTTGTTTGCTTACTTACTACTAAAAGACAAGTTGTCTAGTATGTTCACTATTTTATTTAAGGAAAAAATTGTTTTTCGATTGCAATAAGAAACATATGTTTTTTGTACCGTAAGACTATTTGTTAAAATAAAGCCAATAATGCCATTTTGTTTGGTCCCCTTTATCTAGAAAAGTAACGAAAAGTATCGAAATACATTTTGGTACCGGTACCAAAATATTGGTATTGGGACAACCCTAGTGCACTGTATGTGTTTGTATGTCTTACAACATTACACATATTATTCACTTATACTTTGTTTTATACTTATATATTTTACAATATATGAGGAGACGCTAAAATGTTCAACCAAATAAAGGACTATTATGGGAAAAAATGCAGAGAAGGAACATAGGTAGACTGAGAGGAACTCATCTGAAGGTGAATAGCTTCAGGGACTTATGATTTTAGTAGCTACAGTTATTTCTGTGATTGATATGAAAAGCAGACTTGTCCACCTTTTCGTCCGTGACCTCAAAAGGGACAGACAATAAAAAAAAAATGGATGGATGGGCAGATATAAAAAAAAGCAATTAGCATTTTTGTACAATGCATGTGTGCAGACTCGTGCTCAAGGCTTTTACAAATGTAGAGATACTTGAATTAAAACTTTTTAAATTAAAGAATACAATAGCAATTAAAAAAATAAAAAGTTCCAAAAAACTGGGGGAATTTGGCCTATGGTTCACAATCCTTATGTAAGACAAACACACATTTTAAATGTTTGTGTATACATTCTAACTAGTAAATAAATGCCATCAAAAGTCCGCTTACAATGGAGTATATGTGAGTCGCTCTATTCTGCCTATAAAGCACTTAAAAAAAACATCCAAACATCTCCATTAAGGTTTTATATACATGATGTACCGTATTTTTCGGACTATATGGCGCACTTAAAATTCTTTCATTTTCGCAAAAATCGACAGTGCGCCTTATAACCCGGTGCGCCTAATGTACGGCATAATTCTGGTTGTGCTCACCGACCTCGAAGCAATTTTATTTGGTACATTGTGTAATGATAAATGTAACCAGTAGATGGCAGTCATACATAAGAGATAAGTGTAGACTGCAATATGTCATGTCTGTGTGATCATGTTTTGTTTAAGTTATGTTCTGCTTGGTTTTGGACTCTTTTTAGTTCCTGCTTTTCACTCCCTTGTCTTGTTTCCATGGTTACCCATTAGTTTCACCTGTTCCACGTTTGGACTCATTGTGCACTCTTGTTTGTCACCTTAGCAACCCATTAGTTTTCACCTGCCCTCACGACTCACGCTCCTGTCTTTAATCATGTCACTATTATTTAAGCTTCCAGTTGCCAGGCTGTCTGTCTGGCGACATCATACCCCTGACACACTCTCCACACACCCTTATGACCCTTGCTGCTCTTTTTCATGCCGTTTTCTCGTCCAAGTAAGTTTTCTTTATTCATGCCATAGTTTGCAAGTTTTGTTTCATTGTTCATAGTTTCTGCCTTTGTGCAAGTTTTGTGTTTATAGTCAAGTTTTGTACTTCCGCCCTTGTGCGCGCCTTTTGTTTGTTCTTTTTGTTATAGTAAAAATAAATATGTACTCACATTCCCATCTCGCCCGAGCCAACTTTCCTTTGCCTTCCGGAAAAACAAAACCCAAGGACCAAGTCTTGACACAATATGACTCAAGTAAACAACACCAAAACTTTAAAATTGTCAAAACGTGGATTTTTGCGCAGCTTACTGCGAGGATTGTTTTCCTGGGATGCAAACGGACTTGACCGTACAAGGCTTGCAGGTAAAAACATGATTTAATTATTCAAACTCAAAGGACTACACAGGGATACAAACAAAAACGGAAAACAACCCGAAGGCGCACGTGCCTAACACACGCGAAAGCTAAGGCAAAAAAACTTAGGACATGTAACATGAAACTAAAAAACTCACTCAACTGTGGCTTGAAAAAACCAAACTTACGTGGCATGGCATGAAGCATAAACAGAGCAATCGCAAAAATACGAGCATGAAACTATGGCATGAAAACCAGCATGAGCAGAAATGAACATCAATGTCGCCAGGACGACTAACGGAAAAAGAGAGGCTTAAATAATAATGTCATGATTAGAGCCAGGTGCGTGTGTCAAATGCATACTTGCCAACCTTGAGACCTCTGATTTCGGGAGGTGGGAGTCGGGGGGTCGCGTGGGCGTGGTCGGGGGTGGGGCGGGGGCGTGGTTAGGGGCGTGGTTAAGAGGGGAGGAGTATATTTACAGCTAGAATTGATTGCTTGCACACACCCAATCCAACACAAAACAAACTAGTCCCCGCCCGCACTCACGCTACCGCTCCCTCTCTTCTCTCGCCCACACACTCACTGACGTCACTCACCTCACATGCTCACCTATTAAAGGGCCACACACACACACACATACGCTACTCTCATAACAGCTTGTAAGTTCCAAGCCGCAGCTGCGATTGGACCTGGATAGCCTCCGGGAAGAAGTAGTGGACTACCAGGTGCTTGGCACTGAAGATCTTCCGCAGGAAGCAAAGATTGACCGGTTTTGGGCCATGCTCGGTAGAAATGGAAGATTCCAGACCCTAATGCATTTGATGAAAGCACTTTTGTGCGTGCCACACATCAATGCATCATCAGAGAGGGTGTTCAGCATGGTTAGAAAAATAGTGACAGAGAATAGAACAAGGATGGACAATTCAACCCTTCACTCAACAATGAGTAGATGAGTGTTATGTGTGTGTGTATATGTGTAAATAAATGAACACTGAAATTCAAGTATTTCTTTTATATATATATATACATATATATATATAATAAAATAAAATAAAAAATATATAGCTAGAATTCACTGAAAGTCAAGTATTTCTTAGATATATATATATATATATATATATCTATATATATATAGATATATATATATATATCTATATATAGATATATAGATATATATATCTATCTATATATAGATATATATATATATATATATATATATATATATATATATATATCTATGAAATACTTGACTTTCAGTGAATTCTAGCTATATATTTTTTATTTTATTTTATAGATAGATATATATAGATATATATTCTATATATAGATATATAGATATATATATCTATATATATATATATATATATATATATATATATATATATATATATATATATATATATATATATATATATATATATCTATGAAATACTTGACTTTCAGTGAATTCTAGCTATATATTTTTTATTTTATTTTATTATATATATATATATGTATATATATATAAAGGAAATACTTGAATTTCAGTGTTCATTTATTTACTTATATACACACACACATAACACTCATCTACTCATTGTTGAGTGAAGGGTTGAATTGTCCATCCTTGTTCTATTCTCTGTCACTATTTTTCTAACCATGCTGAACACCCTCTCTGATGATGCATTGATGTGTGGCACGCACAAAAGTGCTTTCATCAAATGCATTAGGGTCTGGAATCTTCCATTTCTACCGAGCATGGCCCAAAACCGGTCAATCTTTGCTTCCTGCGGAAGATCTTCAGTGCCAAGCACCTGGTAGTCCACTACTTCTTCCCGGAGGCTATCCAGGTCCAATCGCAGCTGCGGCTTGGAACTTACAAGCTGTTATGAGAGTAGCGTATGTGTGTGTGTGGCCCTTTAATAGGTGAGCATGTGAGGTGAGTGACGTCAGTGAGTGTGTGGGCGAGAGAAGAGAGGGAGCGGTAGCGTGAGTGCGGGCGGGGACTAGTTTGTTTTGTGTTGGATTGGCTGTGTGCAAGCAATCAATAAAGCAAGATTTGCAACTAATCGCCGGACTCAGGCAGGAAAGGTGCAACAAAGCGTATTTCTTCATCTTACTCGTCGTCAGCGTCGCCATGGCTGTATCTTCCTCGTTCTTCTGCTTCGTCTCCTTGTTGTGTGCGCAGTTGTGCACTGCACTCTCTAAAAGCCATATATGTTATTGATGTTATAGATGGCAGTATTGTCCTGTTTAAGAGTGTCACAACATTGCTGTTTACGGCAGACGAACTGCTTTAGGTAGACAAAAAAGTGTCTGCTGCTGTTGTGTGTTGTAGCCGCGCTGGGAGAACGTTAATGAAACTGCCTAACAATAAACCCACATAAGAAACCAAGAACTCGCCCTCCATCATTCTACAGTTATAATGTGATTGGGCAGGCACGCTGTTTATATCGTGGGAAAGCGTACTCAGGTCCGCATGGAGCTGGAGGGGGCGTGGCCTCCAGCTCCGCCTGAATTTCGGGAGAAAATTTGTCCTGGGAGGTTTTCAGGAGAGGCGCTGAATTTCGGGAGTCTCCCGGAAAATCCGGGAGGGTTGGCAAGTATGGTCAAATGAGTCAGGTGAAAACAATGAGTTGCCATGGTGACCAAACAAGGGAGCGTAAACAGGAACTATAGAGTCTTAAACCGAACAGAACATAACCAAACAAAAAAACCAAACCAACCAAAAAAAAAAAAAAAAAAGGTACCGGGCCGCACAAGAAAAAAAAAAAGAAAAAAAAAGTTAATTTTTGTATTAAATCAACATAAAAAACACAAGATACACTTACAATTAGTGCACCAACCCAAAAAACCTCCCTCCCCCATTTATACTCATTCACACTAATTCGCACAAAAGGGTTGTTTCTTTCTGTTATTAATATTCTGGTTCCTACATTATATATCAATATAGATCAATACTTTCTGCAGGGATACAGTCCGTAAGCACACATGATTGTATTTTTTTATGACAAAAAAAAAATTAAAAATTACTCTCACCTGCCTCTGGTTAGTGTTCGGGACGCTCACCTGTTGCACTAATCAGAGAGCTATTTAGTCTATGCCCTGGCCTCAATCGGTCTGGTGGTTTTGTTTGCTCCCATGCAACAAGTTAGGTTCTCATTTACGCTCTTGGTCTTTATTGTTACTAGCATCTTTTGGCTATCTTTCTTGTTTTCCGTGCCGTGGGCACCGTGCAGCATATTTTTGTCTGCAGCTAGAATAAATAATTTCTTCTCACCTGCAAGCCGCTTCCTGACATCCCTCTGCATCTTGAAAAGACGACCTCCGGCATCATAATGCCACGACAGCGTAACATTAATATTCGATAGGTTCGACAAAACAGTTGCAATAGCAGAATCAATGTCAAAGTGTCTTGCCCAAGGACACAACGGCAGTGACTAGGATGGCGGAAGCGGGGATTGAACCTGGAACCCTCAAGTTGCTGGCACGGCCACTCTACCAACCTAGCTATTAGGGGCGTGGGAAAAAAATCGATTCGAATTCGAATCGCGATTCTCACGTTGTGCGATTCGGAATCGATTCTCATTTTTAAAAAATCAAGGAGACACAAACACGACACAGAACAAACCAAAAGTAGTGAAACAAAAATGAATATTATCAACAACAGTATCAATATTAGTTACAATTAAAAATCCCTCATTGACATTATCATTAGACATTTATAAAAAAAGAACAATAGTGTCACAGTTGCATCGCATCTCATAAGCTTGACATCACACTGTGTCCAATATTTTCACAAAGATAAAATAAGTCATATTTTTGGTTCATTTAATAGTTAAAACAAATTGACATTATTGCAATCAGTTGATAAAACATTGTCCTTTACAATTATTGTGGGGCGGTATAGCTCGGTTGGTAGAGCAGCCCTGCCAGCAACTTGAGGGTTGCAGGTTCGATCCCCGCTTCCGCCATCCTAGTCACTGCCGTTGTGTCCTTGGGCAAGACACTTTACCCACCTGCTCCCAGTGCCACCCACACTGGTTTAAATGTAACTTAGATATTGGGTTTCACTATGTAAAGCGCTTTGAGTCACTTGAGAAAAAGCGCTATAATAAATGTAATTCACTATAAAAGCTTTTTACAAAAATCTACCGTATTTTTCGGAGTATAAGTCGCACCTGCCCAAAATGCATAATAAAAAAGGAAAAAAAAACATATATAAGTCGCACTGGAGCCCGGCCAAACTATGAAAAAAAACTGCGACTTATAGTCCGAAAAATACGGTACTACTCTGCTTGCATGTCAGCAGACTGGGGTAGGTCCTGCTGAAATCCTATGTATTGAATGAATAGAGAATCGTTTTGAATCGGAAAAAAATCGTTTTTGAATCGAGAATCGTGTTGAATTGGAAAAAACAAAAAATCGATATTGAATCGAATCGTGGGACACCCAAAGATTCACAGCCCTACTAGCTATACTCCAATATATATACAGTAGGAGCCTTTGTTTGTGTACTTATTACTAAAAGACAATTTGTCTAGTACAGTGGTTCTCAACCTTTTTTCAGTGATGTACTCCCTGTTTTAATTCAAGTACCCCCTAATCAGAGAAAAGCATTTTTGGTTGAAAAAAAGAGATAAAGAAGCAAAATACAGCACTATGTCATCAGTTTCTGATTTATTCAATTGTATAACAGTGCAAAATGTTGCTTATTTAGTAGTGGTCTTTCTTGAACTATTTGGAAAAAAAGATATAAAAATAACTAAAAACTTGTTGAAAAATAAACAAGTGATTCAATTATAAATATTTCCACAAAAAATCTAGCTGTCAACACTGAATATTGCATTGTTGCATTGTAATGAATGGAATAGCCTTACTTGATTTGATGTTCAGTTTATGAACTTACATTCATATTTTGTTGAAGTATTATTCAATAAATATATTTATCAAGAATTTTTGAATTGTTGCTATTTTTAGAATATGTAAAAAAAATCTCACGTACCCCTTGGCATACCTTCAAGTACCCCCAGGGGTACGCGTACCCCCATTTGAGAACCACTGGTCTAGTATGTTCACGATTTTATTTAAGGACAAAATTGTTCCTCAATTGCAATAAGAAACATATGTTTATTTTACCCTAAGATTTTTTGTTCAAATGAAGCCAATAATGCCATTTTTTGTGGTACCCTTTACTTAGAAAAGTATCGAAATACATTTTGGTACCGGTACCAAAATATTGGTATCGGGACAACCCTAGTGTGAATAATTTAAAATAAGAAACTCCTGAGTTCAATCAGGAGACGACTTAACGCGGCTTCTTGTCACGTGATCAGACTAAGTGTACTGTCGTTGCAGCTATTGCTAGTTAATGATCAGTCAGAGTGAAACTTGGGTGTGCCAGAGATAAAACTTATATTATCTCTGGGTCAACAACGCTTTGTAAGAAACGTGCGTAAGGCCATTTCCCCGGAAAAGTCCATTGGGATAATGAGTGGTGACTTTAACCTTTTCTTTCTTTGGCTTTGAACAAATGATAGGCGGGGGGAAAGTGAATGAATGAAAAAAAAACCCAGCCCTTTCTTACCCAGTCTTGTACGTTCCGCCCTTCCGACTGCCCGACCCGTGGCTCGTCCCAGTAGATGTTCGCTTCACCATGGCGCCAGATTTTGCTGCGTGTCTTGTAGGCGTAGTAAGCAGCAAAGGCTAAGGCTAACACCACCATCAAACCTAAGGCCAATGCCACCGCCTGACAAAAAAAATGAGTATTTAATGCATTTAGGATTGGGTCCTTGGTAATTAACAACATACAACACATATCAGACACAAACTGGAGCAATGGGCAGGTCAATAAATGTAACACATTTGTTACCCTTTAGGGCAGACCTGGGCATTCTGCGGCCCGGCCAATCATCCATCCATCCATCTTCTTCCGCTTATACGAGGTCGGGTCGCGGGGGCAGCAGCCTAAGCAGGGAAGCCCAGACTTCCCTCTCCCCAGCCACTTCGTCCAGCTCTTCCTGTGGGACCCCGAGGCGTTCCCAGGCCAACCGGGAGACATAGTCTTCCCAACGTGTCCTGGGTCTTCCCCGCGGCCTCCTACCGGTCGGACGTGCCCTAAACACCTCCCTAGGGAGGCGTTCGGGTGGCATCCTGACCAGATGTCCGAACCACCTCATCTGGCTCCTCTCGATGTGGAGGAGCAGCGGCTTTACTTTGAGCTCCCCCCGGATGGCAGAGCTTCTCACCCTATCTCTAAGGGAGAGCACCGCCACCCGGCGGAGGAAACTCATTTCGGCCGCTTGTACCCGTGATCTTGTCCTTTCGGTCATAACCCAAAGCTCATGACCATAGGTGAGGATGGGAACGTAGATCGACCGGTAAATTGAGAGCTTTGCCTTCCGGCTCAGCTCCTTCTTCACCACAACGGATCGATACAGCGTCCGCATTACTGAAGACGCCGCACCGATCCGCCTGTCGATCTCACGATCCACTCTTCCCTCACTCGTGAACAAGACTCCGAGGTACTTGAACTCCTCCACTTGGGGCAAGATCTCCTCCCCAACCCGGAGATGGCACTCCACCCTTTTCCGGGCGAGAACCATGGACTCGGACTTGGATGTGCTGATTCTCATCCCAGTCGCTTCACACTCAGCTGCGAACCGATCCAGTGAGAGCTGAAGATCCTGGCCAGATGAAGCCATCAGGACCACATCATCTGCAAAAAGCAGAGACCTAATCCTGCAGCCACCAAACCAGATCCCTTCAACGCCTTGACTGCGCCTAGAAATTCTGTCCATAAAAGTTATGAACAGAATCGGTGACAAAGGGCAGCCTTGGCGGAGTCCAACCCTCACTGGAAACGTGTCCGACTTACTACCGGCAATGCGGACCAAGCTCTGGCACTGATCATACAGGGAGCGGACTGCCACAATCAGACAGTCCGATACCCCGTACTCTCTGAGCACTCCCCACAGGACTTCCCGAGGGACACGGTCGAATGCCTTCTCCAAGTCCACAAAACACATGTAGACTGGTTGGGCAAACTCCCATGCACCCTCAAGGACCCTGCCGAGAGTATAGAGCTGGTCCACAGTTCCACGACCAGGACGAAAACCACACTGTTCCTCCTGAATCTGAGGTTCGACTATCTGGCGTAGCCTCCTCTCCAGTACACCTGAATAGACCTTACCGGGAAGGCTGAGGAGTGTGATCCCACGATAGTTAGAACACACCCTCCGGTTCCCCTTCTTAAAGAGAGGAACCACCACCCCGGTCTGCCAATCCAGTGGTACCGCCTCCGATGTCCACGCAATGTTACAGAGTCTTGTCAACCAAGACAGCCCCACAGCATCCAGAGCCTTAAGGAACTCCGGCCAATCATAAATTACAAAATACATTTTAAAAAGTTTCTATGTCGAGTGTGCAATACAACGGTGCTGCTTTTTGTTTTGAAAAGCGTTATATGTATTACTTCTGTGTGGACCAGTGACGTGCGGTGAGGTTGATGGCTGGTGAGGCACTGACTTCATCACAGTCAGATTTACAAACATATGAACCCTAAAGAGTATCTTATTCACCATTTGATTGGCAGCAGTTAACGGGTTATGTTTAAAAGCTCATACCAGCATTCTTCCCTGCTTGGCACTCAGCATCAAGGGTTGGAATTGGGGGTTAAATCACCAAAAATTATTCCCGGGCGCGGCACCGCTGCTGCCCACTGCTCCCCTCACCTCCCAGGGGGTGATCAAGGGGATGGGTCAAATGCAGAGGACAAATCTCATTACACCTAGTGTGTGTGTGACAATCATTGGTACTTTAACTTAACTTTAACTTTACACATACAAACTGTAGCACACAAAAAAGCACATTTAATAAAAAAAACTTTATTATGGTCTTACCTTTACTTATAAATGAAGTCCATGCGCCGCTGTTGTGCCGGATTAATGCACCCCCGCCGTAGAATGCACCCCCTGACGGGAGTGTTGTATCAACTAAAGCCCTCACTTAAACTTTCCACGTGCAAGATTGAATCTATTTAAAAAAGTGTAACCGAGGGTTTATAAATGTCGCCTATACTGTATGAAACTACAAAATAACAAACACGGAGGCTCCAGTTTACACGAGGACCACTTTATTTACCTTCTTTCAAAAACCTCCGCTCCACTCCAATGTGTCATCACTTCCGCTCTTAGCGCCTTCAAAATAAGAGCTCAAGGCATATACTGTATAACAGTCCATAACAGGAACTTAACATCACAAAGAGGAAAGCCCATAAAAATAGGTTAAAAATTGTATTTAATAAGAAGCCAAAAAGTGCAAAAACAATAATGTTCGTGTTAGAGGAGTTGTGAATTAGGTACACCTGCAGTCTGCAGGTGTACCTAATGTTGTGGCCCTGCAGTCATTCACAACTCCTCCAACACCAACATTATTGTTTTTGCACTTTTTGGCTTCTTATGAAATAACTTTTTTAAATAGATTCAATCTTGCACGTGGAAAGTTTAAGTGTGGGCTTTAGTTGATATAACACTCCCATCAGGGGGTACATTCTACGGCGGAGGTGCAGGAGGCGGGATTACTGCGAGCCTCAGCCAGTGCGTCTTTTGCAGCCGTTTTATGATCGCTCAGCACAAGAAATACGTTACACACATACAGTTGTTGACAAAATACACTGTACATTATATACCTCAGCTAACTAAACTATGGAAATGTATAATATAATTCATATAGCAATACAGTCTCACTGCACAGCAGGCCAGCAGTTAGCCGAGTCCGCAATCCATGTTGAGGCACTGAGTGACGTGCCTCAACTGGCTGCTGTTCACCGCACCGTCTCTTCTCAGTATTTGAACGGTAAATGTGAAAATTCAGCGATTTTGAATAAAAATAATCTAAAACTGGTTAAGTTAAATGGAAAATACCTTTATAGTATAATCACTGGATACATATAACAATTTAATTAATTTTTTTTCTTTTTAAATTTTTTTTCTTTCCATGATGGCTCGTGAGGCCCCGCCTCACCTGCCTCTAGTGGCTGCACGTCACTGGTGTGGACGTATGCGCGTGTGTGATTGTGAGTGAATGTGAACAGCGGCAATCACAAATTACAAAATACATTTTTAAAAACATCTATGTCGTGCGTGCAATACAACTGTGCTGCTTTTATTTTGAAAAGTGTTATTTATGGACGTATGTCCGGGTGTAACCTGTGAGTGAAGGTGCACAACGACAAGTGATGCCCAGTTACCACCGAGATGTCAGCTCACGCTAAAAAGAGAAAAGTTGATGACGTGTTTTCAACAAGACATGGACTGCCAAGTATTTCTTTACAGAAATTAAAGGTAAAGCCGTGTGCTTAATTTGTGGTACACAGGTTGCTGTGTTTAAAGAATATAATCTGAATCGCCACTACACGACGAAAAATACCGTAATCTGTCTGATGAAGAGCGCGCAAGGGAGGCTGATGCATTGATGGTAAAACTGCCAACCCAACAAGGACTTTTTGCCAAATGTCACACCCCCAGAGATGCAGCCGTCAGGACAAGTTTCGTCATTTCTCACAAAATCGCCAGAAAAAGTAAGGCGTTTTCTGACGGAGAGTTTATTAAGGAGTGCTTATTGGACTCTGTTGCGCTGATATGCCCGGAGAAGAGGGGCGCATTTGAGAACGTGTCACTCTCCCGACGCACTGTAACGAGGCGGGTTGAGACCATCGCTAGAAACTTGGAGCTTCAGCTGAAGAACAGAACGGCCGACTTTGACTGTTTTTCGCTGGCTTTGGATGAGAGCTGCGATGTACGTGACACCGCCCAGCTGCTCATCTTCTTACGTGGGATAACTGCAGACTTTCAATTCACGGAGGAGCTGGCAGCCATGCAGTCAATTAAAGGGACAATCACAGGTAATGACTTGTTCACAGAGGTAAATGCGTGTTTGGACATGTTAGGACTGAAATGGGACAAGCTGGCAGGTGTGACAACAGATGGTTGTCCAAATCTGACGGGGAAAAATGTTGGACTTTTAAAGAGGATGCAGGATAAAGTGACAGAAATTAACCCTGTGCAGAAATGGACATTTTTGCATTGTATTATACATCAAGAAGTGTTGTGTAAGACAGTGTTAAAAATAAAACCATCAAAAGCAATCTGCTTTTGTATAAAGTTAAGTTAGGTTAAATGAAATTATTATTATTATTATTAATTATTATTATTATTATTATTATTTATCTTACGGTACATCAAAAATAATATTTGGCAAAATTTAATTGAAATATTGTCGATTTGGCCCTCCAGCAGTATCCACAAATTAATAAAAATTAATTGCCCATCCCTGCTTTAGGGCCACCATACTTATTTTAAGTAAAAAGAATAAGTCCAAAAAAACAGCAGACGAATATGCAGAAATAACTTTCACGACTGAATGTAAATGGGTTGTACTTGTATAGCGCTTTTCTACCTTCAAAGTACTCAAAGCGCTTTGACACTATTTCCGCATTCACCCATTCACACACTGATGGCGGGAGCTGCCATCCAAGGCCCTAACCGCGACCCATCAGGAGCAAGGGTAAAGTGTCTTGCTCAAGGACACAACGGACGTGACGAGGTTGGTAGAATGTGGGGATCGAACCAGAAACCCTCAGGTTGCTGGCACGGCCACTCTCCCAACAGCGCCACGCCGTCCCCCTACTACATCGTTTGTGTTTGTTGCATTGCACATCTGTCTCTCCATTCAACATACATCTATCTGTCCATCCATGTAGCCGCAAAGTATTCACTTTTCCCACATTTTGTTCCGTTACAGCCTCAATTCCAAAGTGGAATAAATACATTTTTGTCCTCAAAATTCTACACACAATACCCCGTAATGACAAAGTGAAAAGGTGCACATTTTGTGATCTGGATATGTGGGCTTTGTACCGAGGATGTCGTTGTGGCTTGTGCAGCCCTTTGAGACACTTGTGATTTAGGGCTATATAAATAAAGATTGATTGAGATTGATTTATTCCTGCCTCTCGCCACACTCGGTCTGGCTTTTTTGTTTCTTGTTTCCAGCAAGTTACGTTGATATACCTTTTGATTCCTGTTTCTATGCTAAGCTTTCTCTGTAGCTTTTTCCTTAGCTTCCTGTGCTATCGGCACGCTTTCCTGTATTTTTGTATTTTGCCTGATTTATGGAAAATAAACAATTTTCCTACCTGCACGCTGCCTCCGGAGTTCCGTTTGCATCTTGGGGAAACGACCCGCGAATTAACCATGCAACCACCACCATACATGTAACAAATGTATTCCATCTAGGGCTGGGCGATATATCGATATGCGCGATATATCGCGGGTTTGTCTCTGTGCGATATAGAAAATGACTATATCGTGATATTCGAGTATGCGTTCTCACGCAGTTGCTTTTAGCTGCTGGCATTACACTTCAGGCTCTTCCCACTCTTTCCTGTCTCTCCTTCTCACAGACAGCGAGCGCAGCTTCTACACACGTCACATAATGTCACGTCATACGTCACATACGTATACGCGCTCCCCCGAGCAGAGAGGTAGCAGCATGGCTAACGTTAGCTGTGATGCTAACGGCAATACGAGCGAAAGAAGGTGCGAATCTGGTAACAAATGAAGGAAGAATTAATTCCCCCAAAAAACAGCAGGGGGTCCATCGTCTGGCGGTGGTTTGGCTTCAAGTGGGAATATGTCGAACAGACAGCCGTAATTTGTCAAGTGTGGAGCAAAAGCGTTGCTATAAAAAGTAGCAGTAGCCTACTGCTAATATGTAGCATCATTTGAAAAGTCCCCTGCTAGTGAATGAAGAGTGCTCACTCCAATCCAATCCACTTTATGTATATAAATGATAAATGGGTTATACTTGTATAGCACTTTTCTACCTTCAAGGTACTCAAAGCGCTTTGACAGTATTTCCACATTCACACACACATTCACACACTGATGGCGGCAGCTGCCATGCAAGGCGCTAACCAGCAGCCATCAGGAGCAAGGGTGAAGTGTCTTGCCCAAGGACACAACGGACGTGACTAGGATGGTAGAAGGTGGGGATTGAACCCCAGTAACCAGCAACCCTCCGATTGCTGGCACGGCCACTCGACCAACTTCGCCACGCCGTATAGCACATATAAACAACAAAAATGTTTCCAAAGTGCTGCACAACAATATTAAAAACAATATTTACGTACCCTGCACGTCAACATCTCCGTTCGGTGCCACACGTCCACACCATCAAAATGCCAAGACAAACATTTCCAGATCAACACCGTAAGAAAAAAATAGTGATTTTTTTTTTGTTCTGATTTTTTTTTGTGTGATTTCCTTCTCTGCATGAAAATTTAAAAGTAGCATATATCATACTTGCCAACCTTGAGACCTCCGATTTCGGGAGGTGGGGGTGTGGGGTGTAGGGGGCGTGGTCGGGGTGGCGCGGGGCGTGGTTAAGAGGGGAGGAGTATATTGACAGCTAGAATTCACCAAGTCAAGTATTTCATACATATATATATATATATATATATATATATATATATATATATATATATATATATATATATATATATATATATATATATCTACATCCTGAAAATATGCAAACAAAACTGTGTTTAGATAATTGATACTTCAAACTTGCATAAATAAGTATTAAGGAATATAACATAACTTGGCTTCTGAGAGCTTCAAAATGTAATGAATAAAATGCTAAAGTTGTTGATAAACAAGCAATTATTTTAATAATTAAATATGGTCATTTTAAATGAATTATTATGATAATTTAAAATTCATTATTTCAAATATGTTTATTTTAATGTATAATTCTATGGCTGGATGTAATAAGGAGTCAGGAAAAAATACAAATAAAAATACAATTAATTTTGATGTTTTTAGCAAAATATAGTAAAAATGTATTTAGTTTTTTGTTTTTTTAATTAATAAATATATTTATTTTTAAGTAAAATAAACATAATAATACAATGTATCTCTAGTCTGGATGATTTAGTTCTTGTCACCCTGTTGTCCTCCCGTGAAAAAAGGCCGTCCTCACTCAGGTCCGCATGGAGCTGGAGGGAGCGTGGCCCCCAGCTCCGGCTGAAAATCGGGAGATTTTCGGGAGAATATTTGTCCCGGGAGGTTTTCGGGTGAGGCGCTGAATTTCGGGAGTCTCCCGGAAAATTCGTGAGGGTTGGCAAGTATGCATATATTAATGCAGTATGAAGAAGAATGTTTTAATGTAGACACATAGAATCATCATACTGCTGTGATTATATGCATCAAGTGTTCATTCAAGGCTAAGGCAAAATATCGAGATATATATCGTGTATCGCGATATGGCCTTAAAATATCGCGATATTAAAAAAAAGGCCATATCGCCCAGCCCTAATTCCATCCATCCATCCATTTTCTACCGGTTGGTCCCTTTTTGGGGTCGCGGGGGGTGCTGGAAACTAAAAAAAAAAAATTACGTGTACATAAGTATTCAGGGCCTTTGCTCGATACTTTGCTGATGCTCCTTTGGCAGCAATTCCAGTCTTTTTGAATATGACGCCACAAGCTTGGCACGCCTATCTTTGGGCACTTTCTCTCATTCCTTTTTGCAGCACCTCTCAAGCTCCATCGGGTTGTTTTCATCCAGGATGTCTCTGTACAGTCCCATTAGTTGCATTGTTAGCCACCTCGTACTGACCGTATTTTACGACTTAGAATGCGTAAAAAACAAAAACATGATGGGATCGTGAATAATAGGCAAAATTCCCCCCAAAAAGTGCACTTCTCCTTTAAAGTCAACCTGGGGACCCTTTGGCCTGAACCACTTTGTGTAGCTGCAGGTGAGAATAGAAGTATCCTACCAACCTCCTCGGGGTCCATGAAGCAGTAGTGGTACAAGTATTGGCTGTACATGGGGAACCCTCCCGGGAATCCAGCGCCCACGCTGCCACTGAGGCTCGGCCTGTCTGGAATGTTCTGGCACATCATCAGCATTGGGTTGTACAGCATGCTCTGGGAACTCTGGGACATGGGGTTCACCCCGATGACAAAGATGATGTCAATGATGCCCTGGGTTCAAAAAAAGGGAAACCACATGCAATGCCGAGGGGGCTTTAAAAGACCGCGATACAAAATAGCTACAACAATGACAGCTTTAAAGACGCAGTAGAGTGGAAAAACAAGTTGACTTAAATGCTTATTTGTGTTTCATTGTGTCCATCAGGGGCGTCACTAGCTTTTAAGGACAGGGGGGGGCTTTGCCCCCAGGAGATGCACAGGATGCGAGCGAATGTTACGCACGAGCACAAAAGTTCACAAACGGCTAACAAAGACTTAGAAATTATTCATTATTATTATTATTTAAAAAAAATGCATGGGACGAAATGAAATGCTCCCCGGGACGATGGCTTTTAACCATTTTTTTTCTTTTTCTTTATATGTATTTATTCATTTTACATTTTATATTAAATGTCTTGGTTTTTCCTCCCTCTGAAAATCCTATGAAATGTTTAACAAGCCATCCTATAATAATAAAACAGCTATTAATGTAACAATACAATAAAACAAATATATTTAATGATGTTGTTTTCATTATTTTAACAATAGGCTAATGTATATTACTTTATATAGATTCTACAAGAAACCCAAAACTTAAAAAATAAATGATTTACAATTGCACACACAAGGTTTTGTGCAGCTTAACTCATTGTAAAGGAAGATAATGTGCTTCATACACCTGCAGGACCGCAAGCAAGGTCGCAGAGAAAATGCAGACTGGAATTTGAGTGATGTGGGCATTTTCTATATGAACAAGTGGAATGGATTGGATACCGACGCCCTAAAGGGGCTCTCTACCTTACGCTACTAAGTGAGGGGAAACTGAGTGAATAATAACAGGTTATATGATTATTTATTTAAACTCATATTTGGGCCACTTTATAATGAATATGTCGGCATTTATTTGTAAAAAAACCCCCAAAAAAACACCTATTTTAGGGGGGCTTGAGCCCCCCTAAAATAGGCCTAACAACGCCAATGGTGTCCATTAAACCATAACCAATTGTAATTGTATTAAAAATGCCGTCTAAACATGACAAAATGCCACAAATTCAGTCAGCCATTTTTAATATTGCGCTCCGAATACCAGAGTGTAGAATAACACTTCTGCACTCTGACCATATTATTAGGTCAGTCATACTGGAAATATGCACAAATGTGAAAGAGATGTGCTGTTTATCATTCACAATCCCTATGCAAGACAAGAACACATATGTTTTTATTTTTTATGCATTCTAAATGGTAAATAATTGAGTCAACAGATGGAGGGTCCTCTCATTATACTCTCTAAAAACATCCAGAAAGCGCCAACAATACTCCCATTTACATGTCGTGACCTGGAAATGAACCAAATATGAGTGATATTGTTATTACAAGCGCTAACGCAGACGGACTATTTTAGCGGCGCATTGATAGCAGTGAGCTAATGCTAGCTTGTTGTTGGCACACTGAGCCGGCGGCAGCTTTTGCTTGGTCTCAAACTTGCGAAAAGTAAATTCTAGATTATAATTCATGCATCTCTCACCTGCTGGTAGACAAATGAAGCCGTGGACCGACAGGCTGGTCCACTTTCACGTCCCCCGAGGTGGCGAAAAAGACGCTAGTTGCGACAACTTTTTTTTTAACCCTTTGTGATGATTGCGATTGAATCTTCATCTAAACGGAATTATGTGAGCGTCCCGTCGGTCGGCATCCCAGCGAGAGTGGAAGTATTACAGTAAGTGTTTGTTTTATTCTGGTTCGTTATTAGAGATGTCCGATAATGGCTTTTTTGCCGATATCCGATATTGTCCAACTCTTAATTACCGATTCCGATATCAACCGATACCGATATATACAGTCGTGGAATTAACACATTAGTATGCCTAATTTTGTTGTGATGCCCCGCTGGATGCATTAAACAATGTAACAAGGTTTTCCAAAATAAATCAACTCAAGTTATGGAAAAAAATGCCAACATGGCACTGCCATATTTATTATTGAAGTCACAAAGTGCATTATTTTTTTTTAACATGCCTCAAAACAGCAGGGGGGGGGGGGGTCCCCAGAAATACCCAGAACCCCTTGCAGCGTCCCGGTAGAGTTAGTGCTGCAAGGGGTTCTGGGTATTTGTTCTGTTGTGTTTATGTTGTGTTACGGTGCGGATGTTCTCCCGAAATGTGTTTGTCATTCTTGTTTGGTGTGGATTAACAGTGTGGCGCATATTTATAACAGTGTTAAAGTTGTTTATACGGCCACCCTCAGTGTGACCTGTATGGCTGGTGACCAAGTATGCATGGTATTCACTTATGTGTGTGAAAAGCCGTAGATATTATGTGATTGGACCAGCACGCAAAGGAAGTGCCTTTAAGGTTTTTTGGCGCTCTGTATTTCTCCCTACGTCCGTGTACACAGCGGCGTTTTAAAAAGTCGTAAATTTTACTTTTTGAAACCGATACCGATAATTTCCAATACTACATTTTAAAGCATTTATCAGCCGATAATATCGGACATCCCTATTCGTTATGGCTAGTTTGTATGTTAAGCACCTAACAATGATGCTAATGCTATAGTGTCACAATGAAGATACATCCATCACTCGGCTTCTAAAACTCCTTGCTCATCCTCTTTGTGTTCGGGCTCAAAAAAATAAGGTAGAAATGGAAGAATGGACACATTTTGGCCTAAAAACTGACAATGAAGGTGAAGTTATAACACTGAAACGCCCTCAGGAAGAGGTGCTTTAACACATGGCTAGCTCGCTAGCAGCTAACATCCATCCGCGGACGACAGTGTTTTAGCTACTTCTAAATGACTAATCATCGTCTCCATGGCAACGAATAAAGTGAGTTTCTTACAAGTATCATCCCTGCAGGACGAGGAATTTACTAAACATGCTTCACTACACACTGTAGGAGGATACAATAGCTAACAAAAAGCTAGCGCGCCTGGATGTAAACAAATGCCATGGGTGGATCTACACTGTAATGATACCAAGTATAAAATCGTATCTAGTCGATACGACTATGATTACATCGATATTTTTTATCGTCACAAAATCTTTTTTCCTTTTTTTAATATTCATATAATGTTTATAAACTTAGGAAATATGTCCCTGGACACATGAGGACTTTGAATATGACCAATGTATGATCCTGTAACTACTTGGTATCGTATCGATACCCAAATTTGTGGTATCATCCAAAACTAATGTAAAGTATCCAAACAACAGAAGAATAAGCGATTATTACATTTTAACAGAAGTGTAGATAGAACATGTTCAAACAGAAAATAAGCAGATATTAACAGTAAATGAACAAGTAGATTAATAATCCATTTTTACAGCTTGTCCCTCATAATTAAAAAAAAAAAATAGGTAGATAAATGACAAAATATGTTACTGCATATGTCAGCAGACTAATTAGGAGCCTTTGTTTGTTTACTTACTACTAAAAGACAAGTTGTCTTGTATGTTCACTATTTTATTTAAGGACTAAATTGTTCTTCGATTGCAATAAGAAACATATGTTTATTTTACCCGAAGATTTTTTGTTAAAATAAAGCCAATAATGCAATTTTTGTGGTCCCCTTTGTTTAGAAAAGTATCGAAATACATTTCTAATGCTATAGTGTCACAATGAAGCTACATCCATCCCTCGGCTTCTAAAACTCCTTGCTCATCCTCGTTGTGTTCGGGCTCAAAAAAAAAAAAAAAAAGGTTCTGGATCATAAGTAATCCTTGGCTCTCACAAAGTGCTTGGTTAGCATTGTTGTTGACGGGGAAGGGATCTGTGGTCCCTCCTCTACGTCACGGATCACATGGCTTGGGAATCTCCGTGAGATTGATACTATTTTGATCATATCTATTTACTGGCAAACTTTAAATCTAATAGCTTCAATATAGAAGCAACTTGTTTTTCCACTCTACTGCTACTTTAAATTGCAAAATAAGCCATTTGAGCCGGACTCACCTGAAGGACCGCTAAAATGACATCACAGATGAACACAGCGAGGTAAAAGGTGCAGCCCCTCATGGCTCGCGACCGCGAGAAGCTCCCTACCAAGAACCCCAGCGAAATCAGGAAGTTGATTGCCGCCATGGAGATCATGGCAGCCTTGGCAGACTGCGGGGTCATGTAGGAGCTGCCGTATCCGTAGCTGCCGCCGTAGTAGCCCTGCCCCGCCCCTGGAACACTCCCCGGGACGCCGTACCCCAACCCGCTCATGTCCCACACCAACGTTGACGCCACGAGGGCGAAGATGAGGAAACACATGAGCACCGTTGCTCCCTGGAAGGTTTTGACAAAACCAGGAGGTGAAAACCATCGGTGGAAGTGTTGAGGCCTGTCCTCCGTGTAGTGGGACTCGGCTGGCGGCTTGGAGGCGTAGCGGACATATTGGCTCTGGGGGGACAGGACGCTTCCTGGAGGATAGAAGCTGTGGGTGGTGTTGCTGGAGGGCGGGCCGTACAGAGGGCGGCTATAGTAATGGTGAGGTTCATGCATGGTTCACTAGTGCAGTGTTACCTGGAGGAAGGACAGAAAAAATTATGCTTTTCATTTCAGGTCGTATTGTTGATATCATTCACTGTTTACATCATTCTAGTCATTTCTACAGTTGTTGATATCATTCACTGTTTACATCATTCTAGTCATTTCTACAGTTGTTGATATCATTCACTGTTTACATCATTCTAGTCATTTCTACAGTTGTTGATATCATTCACTGTTTACATCAGTCTAGTCATTTCTATAGTTGTTATCAATTAGTACACACTGTTTACATTAGTCTACCGTATTTTCCGCACTATAAGGCGCACCTAAAACCACAATTTTTCTCAAAAGCTGACAGTGCGCCTTATAACCCGGTGCGCTTTATTACGATTCATTTTCATAAAGTTTCGGTCTCGCAACTTCGGTAAACAGCCGCCATCTTTTTTCCCGGTAGAACAGGAAGCGCTTCTTCTTCTACGCAAGCAACCGCCAAGGAAAGCACCCGCCCCCATAGAACAGGAAGCGCTTCACCCGCCCCCGGAAGAAGAAGAAAAAACGCGCGGATATCACCGTACGTTTCATTTCCTGTTTACATCTGTAAAGACCACAAAATGGCTCCTACTACGCGACAAGGATCCGGTTCATAAAAAGACGCAATCTCTCCATCCGCACACGGATTACTACCGTATTTCACAGCAACTGATATTCCTGTGAACTGCACTGTGGAACGGGAGCACGTACGGTGAATATTCGCACCACAGGGAATGAGAAGTCATCCTTCACTGTGGTTCTAGCTTGCCATGCTAACTTCCACCCATGGTGATATTCAAAAGGAAGACCTTGCCAAAAGAGACCTTTCCAGCCGGCGTCATCATAAAAGCTAACTCGAAGGGATGGATGGATGAAGAAAAGATGAGCGAGTGGTTAAGGGAAGTTTACGCGAAGAGACCGGGTGGCTTTTTTCACACAGCTCCGAAGGCGAACACACCTTCACTAAGACGGGCAGACAGCGCCGGTCGACATACGCCAACATTTGCCAGTGGATCGTAAATGCCTGGGCAGATAGTTTCGGTCACAACTGTGGTCCGAGCTTTCCGGAAGGCAGGATTCACAGAACTGCTGCACAACAACAGCGACACTGAATCCGATGACTTCGACGAGGCGGAGCCGGCCATTTTTGGATCCCACGCTTGCGCAACTTTTCAATTCGGACACCGAAGACGAAGAATTCGAAGGATTTACGAATGAAGAATAACTTCAGAAGGTGAGCGCTATGTTTATTTTGTGTGTTGTGACATTAACGTTCGAGCAACATTATGTTGCTATTTATTGCTCTACACCATTTTGAATTTTACTATGTTTGTGATTGCACATTTGCGTACATTTTGGGAGAGAGTTGTTAGAACGCTGGTTTTCAATATATTATTAAAGTTTGACTGAACTATCTGACTGTTTTTTTGACATTCACTTTAGCGCAGCGTTTTTTTGACATTCACTTTAGCGCAGCGTAGGTGCGGCTTATAGTCCGGGGCGGCTTATTGGTGGACAAAATTATGAAATATGTAATTCATAGAAGGTGCGGCTAATAATCCGGTGCGCCTTATAGTGCGGAAAATACGGTAGTCATTTCTACAGTTGTTGATATCATTTAGTACTTGCTGTTTACATCAGTCTAGTCATTTCTACAGTTGTTATCAGTTAGAACTCGCTGTTTACATCAGTCTAGTCATTTCTACAGTTGTTGATATCATTCACTGTTTACATCAGTCTAGTCATTTCTATAGTTGTTATCAATTAGTACACACTGTTTACATCAGTCCAGTCATTTCTACAGTTGTTGATATCATTTAGTACTCACTGTTTACATCAGTCTAGTCATTTCTACAGTTGTTGATATCATTCACTGTTTACATCAGTCTAGTCATTTCTACAGTTGTTGATATCATTCACTGTTTACATCAGTCTAGTCATTTCTATAGTTGTTATCAATTAGTACACACTGTTTCCATCAGTCTAGTCATTTCTATAGTTGTTATCAATTAGTACACACTGTTTACATCAGTCTAGTCATTTCTACAGTTGTTGATATCATTTAGTGCACACTGTTTACATCAGTCTAGTCATTTCTACAGTTGTTGATATCATTTAGTGCACACTGTTTACATCAGTCTAGTCATTTCTACAGTTGTTGATATCATTTAGTACTCACTGTTTACATCAGTCTAGTCATTTCTACAGTTGTTGATATCATTCACTGTTTACATCAGTCTAGTCATTTCTACAGTTGTTGATATCATTCACTGTTTACATCAGTCTAGTCATTTCTATAGTTGTTATCAATTAGTACACACTGTTTCCATCAGTCTAGTCATTTCTATAGTTGTTATCAATTAGTACACACTGTTTACATCAGTCTAGTCATTTCTACAGTTGTTGATATCATTTAGTGCACACTGTTTACATCAGTCTAGTCATTTCTACAGTTGTTGATATCATTTAGTGCACACTGTTTACATCAGTCTAGTCATTTCTACAGTTGTTGATATCATTTAGTGCACACTGTTTACATCAGTCTAGTCATTTCTACAGTTGCTGATATCATTTAGTGCACACTGTTTACATCAGTCTAGTCATTTCTACAGTTGTTGATATCATTCACTGTTTACATCAGTTTAGTCATTTCTACAGTTGTTGATATTGTTTAGTACACACTGTTTCCATCAATCTAATCATTTCTACAGTTGTTGATATCATTTAGTACTCGCTGTTTACATCAGTCTAGTAATTTCTACAGTTGTTGATATCATTTAGTACACATTGTTTACATCAGTCTAGTAATTTCTACAGTTGTTGATATCATTTAGTGCACCCTGTTTACATCAGTCTAGTCATTTCTACAGTTGTTGATATCATTTAGTACACATTGTCTACATCAGTCTAGTAATTTCTACAGTTGTTGATATCATTTAGTGCACCCTGTTTACACCAGTCTAGTCATTTCTATTGTTGTTATCAATTAGTACACACTGTTTACATCAGTCTAGTCATTTCTACAGTTGTTGATATCGTTTAGTACACACTGTTTACATTAGTCTAGTAATTTCTACAGTTGTTGATATCATTTAGTGCGCACTGTTTACATCAGTCTAGTCATTTCTACAGTTGTTGATATCATTTAATACTCGTTGTTTACATCAGTCTAGTCATTTCTACAGTTGTTGATATCGTTTAGTACACACTGTTTACATCAGTCTAGTCATTTCTACAGTTGTTGATATCATTTAGTGCACACTGTTTACATCAGTCTAGTCACTTCTACAGTTGTTGATATAATTTAGTGCACACTGTTTACATCAGTCTAGTCATTTCTACAGTTGTTGATATAATTTAGTACACACTGTTTACATCAGTCTAGTCATTTCTATAGTTGTTATCAATTAGTACACACTGTTTACATCAGTCTAGTCCAGGGGTCCTCAAGTACAAATCTTGAAGGTCCACAAATGTTTTTTTGAAACAGGCTGGGTCCGTTTATTATCGGTCAAGCTTATATAATAGCAGGAGGTAGGTAGTTTAACATTTTCTTAAAATTAACAAAAATAAAATAAATATCCAATAAAAAACATGAAATATTTTCTTTGAAACAAAAATAAATAAGAACTTTGAAAAAATGTGTCCTGTGCATTTGACCCATCCCTTGATCACCCCCTGGGAGGTGAGGGGAGCAGTGGGCAGCAGCGGCGCTGCGCCCGGGAATCATTTTTGGTGATTTAACCCCCAATTCCAACCCTTGATGCTGAGTGCCAAGCAGGGAAGAATGCTGGTATGAGCTTTTAAACATAACCCGTTAACTGCTGCCAATCAAATGGTGAATAAGATACTCTTTAGGGTTCATATGTTTGTAAATCTGACTGTGATGAAGTCAGTGCCTAAACCAGCCATCAACCTCACCGCACGTTACTGCTCTGTTGCTATTTGTTGTTGTGTCATAGATTTAACAAAAATCTTGCTTGATATTTCATATGGCTTTTTCAGCCTCGTGATTTCTTTTTTTCTTAGCTCTGAATCATGAGGAAATGTCTCTTCAAATTCGCGGTGCTCTTTCAGATAGTGACGTTTCAGATTTTCACTTTTCACCAGAGCAACAGTAGTGTTGCATAGTAGACACATTGGTCTGGTACTTGCAGTAGGTAGGATGAAAACATATTGCTCTGTCCATTCTTCCTTGAAACGTCGGTTTTCCCTGTCCACCTTTCTTTTACCAGCCTGAGCCAACTTGGAGCATGCCATTGTGATTTGATTCACATTCAGTGACTGACAAGTGAACAGTTAGCGAAGTAGCGATACGAGACAACTGTGTGCCTGCAGCGAAAGGTTCCATGCACTGTGCACATGACCCAGGTGGTAACAGCCTATCAGCGCGTCGTTGTGAAAGAGATGACAACCCATACCCCGGAATTAGCCAATCAGAGTGGCGTTCTCTCGCTCTCACTCCGTCTCTCTCTCTTTCTCTCTCTGAGAGAGAGAGAGAGAGAGAGAGAGAGAGAGAGAGAGAGAGAGAGAGAGAGAGAGAGAGAGAGACGGAGTGAGTGAGACACGAGAAGTGTAAACGAAACGTGGAGATATTTGACTAAAAACAACAAAGAACGTTGACTTGCGCTAGCGATAACTCACAGATAAATACAATTATTATATTTTTTTATAATAATTATAATTATAATAATAAATTTTTTTTATTTATTTTTTTTAACTATAATTCGTGCTGGGTCCGGACGTACACGTCGCTGGGTCCGGACATGGACCGCGGTCCGCCTGTTGAGGATCACTGGTCTAGTCATTTCTACAGTTGTTGATATGGTTTAGTGCACACTGTTTCCATCAATATAATCATTTCTACAGTTGTTGATATCATTTAGTACACACTGTTTACATCAGTCTAGTCATTTCTACAGTTGTTGATATCATTTAGTGCACACTGTTTACATCATTCTAGTCATTTCTACAGTTGTTGATATCATTCACTGTTTACATCAGTCTAGTCATTTCTATAGTTGTTATCTATTAGTACACACTGTTTACATCAGTCTAGTCATTTCTACAGTTGTTGATATCATTTAGTACTCGTTGTTTACATCAGTCTAGTCATTTCTACAGTTGTTGATATCGTTTAGTACACACTGTTTACATTAGCCTAGTCATTTCTACAGTTGTTGATATCATTTAGTGCACACTGTTTACATCAGTTTAGTCATTTCTACAGTTGTTGATATCACTGGCTCACCTGCACTGGCTTCCTGTGCACTTAAGATGCGACTTTAAGGTTTTACTACTTACGTATAAAATACTACACGGTCTAGCTCCAGCCTATCTTGCCGATTGCATTGTACCATATGTCCCGGCAAGAAATCTGCGTTCAAAGAACTCCGGCTTATTAGTGATTCCCAGAGCCCAAAAAAAGTCTGCGGGCTGTAGAGCGTTTTCTATTGGGGCTCCAGTACTATGGAATGCCCTCCCGGTAACAGTTAGAGATGCTACCTCAGTAGAAACATTTAAGTCCCATCTCAAAACTCATTTGTATACTCTAGCCTTTGAATAGCCCCCCTTTTTTTAGACCAGTTGATCTGCCGTTTCTTTTCTTTTCTCCTCTGCTCCCCCCTATCCCTTGTGGAAGGGGAGACACACAGATCCGGTGGCCATGGATGGGGTGCTGGCTGTCCGGGGTCGGGACCCAGGGTGGACCGCTCGCCTGTATATCGGTTGGGAACATCTCTGCGCTGCTGACCCGTCTCCGCTCGGGATGGTTTCCTGCTGACCCCACTGTGGACTGGACTCTTACTGTTATACTGTTATGCTGGATCCACTATGGACTGTACTCTCACAATATTATGTTAGACCCACTTGACATCCATTGCATTCGGTCTCCCTAGAGGGGGGGGGGTTACCCACATATGCGGTCCTCTCCAAGGTTTCTCATAGTCATTCACATCGACGTCCCACTGGGGTGAGTTTTTCCTTGCCCTTATGTGGGCTCTGTACCGAGGATGTCGTTGTGGCTTGTGCAGCCCTTTGAGACACTTGTGATTTAGGGCTATATAAATAAACATTGATTGATTGATTGATTGATTGATTTAGTGCACACTGTTTACATCAGTCTAGTCATTTCTATAGTTGTTATCTATTAGTACACACTGTTTACATCAGTCTAGTCATTTCTACAGTTGTTGATATCATTTAGTACACACTGTTTACATCAGTCTAGTCATTTCTACAGTTGTTGATATCATTTAGTACACACTGTTTACATCAGTCTAGTCATTTCTACAGTTGTTGATATCATTTAGTGCACACTGTTTACATCAGTCTAGTCATTTCTACAGTTGTTGATATCATTTAGTACACATAAGGTATTCAGGTGTCTGTCCAGTCACATACACACATCTTTTTGTCCATTCACATATATCCATAAGGTAAACAGTTGTCTGTCCAGTCACATATACAAATAATTTTGTCCATTCACATACATCCATAAGGTAAACAGTTGTCTGTCCAGTCACATACAAACAAATTTTTTGTCCATTTACATATATCCATAAGGTAAACATCGGTCTGTCCAGTCACATACAAACATATTTTTGGCCATTCACATACATCCATAAGGTAAACAGTTGTCTGTCCAGTCACATACAAACATCTTTTTGTCCATTCACATACATTAATGAGATAAACAGTTGTCTATCTAGTCACAAACATATTTTTGTTCATTCACATACATACATCCATAAGGTAAACAGCTGTCTCTCCAGTCACATACAAACAATGTTTTGTCCATTCACATACATCCATAAGGTAAACAGTTGTCTATCCAGCCACATACAAACCTATTTTTGTCCATTTACATATATCCATAAAGTAAACAGTTGTCTGTCCAGTCACAAACAAACATATTTTTGTCCATTGACATACATCCATAAGGTAAACAGTTGTCTGTTCAGTCACATACAAACATCTTTTTGTCCATTCACATACATCCATATGATAAACAGCTGTCGTTCCAGTCAAATACAAACCTATTTTTGTCCATTCACATACATCTATAAGGCAAAAGCAGGTGCCGTTCCTGTCAAATGAAAAGGTTTTGTCCATTTACATGCAAAACTAATGTAATCTCCTATCTCTCCATTCACATACAAACAATGGAAAAATCTGTCTCTCCAATTACCTCCACACAAAATGCAAACAACCGTCTGTCCATTCATAGACGCACATAACGTTTGATGCAAAACGCATGCTATATAATGCATATCTGTCCATTCACATACCTTTCCTTGGTAAACGGTCCATTCACGCACAAACATATTTTTCCCCATTCACATTCATCCATAAGGTAAAAAGTTGTTTGTCCAGTGACAAATAAACATTTTTGTCTATTCACATACATCCATAAGGTAAACAGCTTTAGGTCAATGACATACAAACATCTTTTTGTCCATTCACATACACCCATTAGTTAAACAGCTTTAGGTTCCGTCACATACAAACATCTTTTAGTTCATTCACATACATCTATGACGTAAACAGCTGTTTGTCTAGTCACATACAAATAACGTTTTGTCCATTTCCAAGAAGGTCTAATGTAAGTATCCGTCTCTCCATTCACATACAAGCAATGGAAAAATCTGTCTCTACAATTTACTCCACACAAAATGCAAACAACTGTCTGTCCATTCATATATGCACATAACGTGTGATGCATAACACATGATACACAATGTATATTTGTCCACGAACACATACCGTATTTTTCGGAGTATAAGTCGCACTGGAGTATAAGTCGCACCTGCCGAAAATGCATAATAAAGAAGGAAAAAAACATGTATAAATCGCACTGGAGCACGGCCAAACTATGAAAAAAACTGCGACTTATAGTCCGAAAAATACGGTACACATTTTTGTGTGTCCATTCACATACAAACACCATTTTGTTCATTTCCACACATCCCTGAGGTAAACAGCTGTCTGTCCAGTCACATGCAAACTTATGTTTGTCCATCTACATACAAACATTATTTAGACAGCAGTCTCTCCATTCAGACACAAACATAATGCAAACGTATGTTTATCTATTCGCATAATGCAAACATCTCTCTGTCCGTTCATATACAAACATAATGCAAAGATTAACATCCAATCACCTCCACACAAATTGTCTGTCCAATCATATAACGCATAATGGATGTCTGACAGTTTACATACATTCGCAAGGCAAACAGCTGTTTGTCCATTCACATACAAACATAATGGAATCCTGCCCACTCACCTCCACACACAAACATCTGTCTGTCCATGCAAATGCACACAAAATGCCAACATCTGAAACAAATGTAGATTTGGGGGTGCTGATACAGTTTTTATTTCCATGTAGTGTTCCAGCATGCACGTCACGCTCAGTCTTGGTTGACCTCGGCCCGTGCCTGAACCTGCTCTCAGGTATCGCTGACCCCGCAAGTCATTACTGGTGTGCAACCCAAACCAAGAGGCTTTAATAATTCACACTGCAGACAGTTGAGAGTCAAGGGCGGCCATGCGTGAGGTCTACTGACGGACTGTACGGAATCATCTCTGTGCACACACACCAAGTGCATTGTAGTTGAGCAACACACACACACGTTTGTCTAATGTCCAATTGGGCTATATATATATATATATATATATATATATATATATATATATATATATATATGTATATGTATATGTGTGTGAGTGTATATATACACACACACACACACATATATATATATATATATATATATATCAGGGTTTCCCACAGCGCTCTGTTGTTAAGGCGGCCGCCTTAACAACATAGAACCACCGCCTAAACCAGGGGTCGGCAACCCGCGGCTCCGGAGCCGCATGCGGCTCTTTGATCACTCTGATGCGGCTCAGCAGCTTACTTGCCGACCCCCCCGATTTTCCCGGGAGACTTCCGGATTTCAATGCCTCTCGCAGAAAACTCCCGGGATTAATATTCTCCGATTTTCACCCTTACAGTTATAATAAGGACGTGCCATGATGATACAGCATTTGGCGCCCTCTACAATCTGTATTAACAACTTGCCAGCCCAACCCCTTGTTATGCAGTATGCATCTTCTGCTTGCACACGTACGTGACAGCAAGGCATACTTGGTCAACAGCCACACAGGTTACACTGACGGTGACCATATAAAACAACTTTAACACTCTTACTAATAATGCGCCACACTTTGAACCAATACCAAACAAGAATGACAAACACATTTCGGGAGAATATCTGCACCTTAACACAACATAAACACAACAGAACAAATACCCAGAATCCCATGCAGCCCTGACTCTTCCGGGCTACATTATACACTCCTGCTACCACCAAACCCCGCCCCCACCTCAACCCTGCTTCCTCACACATCAACCCCCCTCCCCCCCCTCTGTGCGTTGGTTGAGGTGGGCGGGGTTTGGTAGCGGGGGTGTATAATGTAGCCCCGAAGAGGCTACATTATATATATATATAATGTATATATAACATATATATATATATATATAATGTATGTTATACATACATATATATAATGTATGTATAACTCCCACTACAACCAGGCACGCTGGTTGTAGTGGGTGTTATTTGCTGTACCATCACGGCACGCATGACGCTGACAAGCGCCATTCATATAAAACATGCGTGCCGCACCAGCATTCAAGTTCCATATTAAGGTATGGGCAGTGTGTCTGAGACCCCTGGTTTCAGTGGTTTATATATAGCACAAAGCAAAAAAAATACTTTTTATGCAGTGTTATTTCATTTTAAATTTCAAAAAATTTTTGTGGCTCCCATTGTTATCTTTAATTTGTGAAACTGGTCAAAATGGCTCTTTGACTGGTAAAGGTTGCCGACCCCTGGCCTAAACTAATGTCTTAACAAGCTGCTACGCTTCGTACTGCCTCTGTCAGTACGCCTCTGCAGCACCCAGCATTGTCCCACCCACACAACCATCTGATTGGTTACACGGAGAGCGGTAACAGCCAATCAGCAGTGCGTATTCAGAGCGTATGGAGTCAGTGCTCCTGCGGTGGGGTGAGCAGAAAGGTGTTTAGCAGGTAAGCATAAGGCAGCGGACTCTCCCCAAATTATAATAAACACCTCCCAGTCAACTACTAGTAACATCACTATGAGCCCGTTGACGTTCTAGAAACATTAGCGGCAGCTCAGCTTAGCTCACAGTGCGGTGTGTGTGTGTGTGTTACGGACAGCAAAACCCTGTCTGTCTGAGAGAAAGACAAGCATTATTGACCTACAGTTAATAACTAAGTTATTTCATTTTACCTTTTTCTGTGTTGATTGAGCTGTGTTGAAGCAGCAAAAAAGGACATTATGTTAAATGAAGAATTTCTGTCTCTGATAGTTGATATACTAATGTAACTGCATCATAAAGCCTACATGAACTCCATGGTGTTCAGGGATGAATATTCTCTCCTATTGCTATTGTACTATTTTTCCAGCTATAGTTACATTAATCATTAGTAATGTAGCAGCCTAGTTTTGAATGGCAGGGTCCCTGCTATCACATGTTGATAAAAAATATAACATTTACATAATACAAATCAACTACAGGCTTCCCAAATGCTGTAATAAATTAAGCATGATGAGTTGACTTGAAACTGTTCAATGTCGCACTTTTTATATGTAGAAGAAAAGTTTTGTCATTTCATTTAATCTGAGCAACAACTTGAGGCAGTTTAATGTTGATTAACGTGGGCAGAATTATTATAGTGTTCCCAATGTTAAAAGGATAAAGCCATTGTTTACAAATTTGGTAAATAAATGTCAGCATGTGGCCCCACTTTTAACTCTTTTTTTCAAACCATTATTGCAAACGCTTATTTACAGTAAGTCATTAATTTGACTTAGTAAGTCATTATTTTGACTTAGTAAGTCATTATTTTGACTTAGTAAATTACTAAGTCAAAATATTGACTTACGAAGTCATAATAACGACATACTTAGTATCTCAGGTAACTAAGACTGTTTTGTGCTTTGTTTTTACTTTACAGAAAAAATATCAAGATATATATTCAGCATACGGAGCGGAAAACACAACCAAAAATTGTAGGCTTCTTCATGCGACGAAGCCGGCCTACTTCACCACTGTCTGTAGTCTATTGGCCCCCCAGGCTGTGGTGGCAGAGATGGGATGGAGACGTGATTGTGGCGACAGGCCAAATTACGCTGTTCCTTACACCCACCCACCCCCTTCCCCGTCCCTTCGCCTGTCCCGGGCGACGCGCCCCCTCCCCCTGGAGAGACACGACCTTAAAGGCCTACTGAAACCCACTACTACCGACCACGCAGTCTGATAGTTTATATATCAATGATGAAATCTTAACATTGCAACACATGCCAATACGGCCGGGTTAGTTTACTAAAGTGCAATTTTAAATTTCGCGTGAAATATCCTGCTGAAAACGTCTCGGTATGATGACGTCTTCGAGTGACGTCACGCATTGTAGAGGACATTTTGGGACAGCATGGTGGCCAGCTATTAAGTCGTCTGTTTTCATCGTAAAATTCCACAGCATTCTGGACATCTGTGTTGGTGAATCTTTTGCAATTTGTTCAATGAACAATGGAGACAGCAAAGAAAAAGCTGTAGGAGGGAAGCGGTGTATTGCGGCAACACAAACACGGCCGGTGTTTCATTGTTTACATTCCCGAAAGATGACAGTCAAGCTTTACCATTGGCCTGTGGAGAACTGGGACAACAGAGACTCTTACCAGGAGGACTTTGAGTTGGATACGCAGACACGGTACCGTGAGTACGCTTCCAAACATTTGATCGCTTGCCCGTACGTGCGTGCCGCTATGTGCATGTCACGTACGTAACTTTGGGGACTTTGGGGAAATATATGTGCTGTATGAACTTTGGGGAGGTGAACGGTACTTTGGGCTGTGGGATTGAGTGTGTTGTGCAGGTGTTTGAGTTGTATTGGCGGGTTGTATGGACGGGAGGGGGGAGGTGTTTGTTATGCGGGATGACGCAGTGGGAGAGTGGCCGTGCGCAACCCGAGGGTCCCTGGTTCAATCCCCACCTAGTACCAACCTCGTCATGTCCGTTGTGTCCTGAGCAAGACACTTCACCCTTGCTCCTGATGGGTGCTGGTTAGCGCCTTGCATGGCAGCTCCCTCCATCAGTGTGTGAATGTGTGTGTGAATGGGTAAATGTGGAAGTAGTGTCAAAAGCGCTTTGAGTACCTTGAAGGTAGAAAAGCGCTATACAAGTACAACCCATTTATTTATCATTAATTTGTGGCATATTAAATATAAGCCTGGTTGTGTTGTGGCTAATAGAGTATATATATGTCTTGTGTTTATTTACTGTTTTAGTCATTCCCGGCTGAATATCAGGTCTCACCCGCCTCTCACAGCATCTTCCCTATCTGAATCGCTCTAGTCCTTCACTCTCACTTTCCTCATCCACGAATCTTTCATCCTCGCTCAAATTAATGGGGAAATCGTCGCTTTCTCGGTCCAAAACGCTCTCGCTGCTGGTGGCCATGATTGTAAACAATGTGCAGATGTGAGGAGCTCCACAACCTGTGACGTCACGCTACTCGTCTGCTACTTCCGGTACAGGCAAGGCTTTTTTTTTTATCCGCGACCAAAAGTTGCGAACTTTATCGTCGATGTTCTCTACTAAATCCTTTCAGCAAAAATATGGCAATATCGCGAAATGATCAAGTATGACACATAGAATGGACCTGCTATCCCCGTTTAAATAAGAAAATCGCATTTTAGTAGGCCTTTAACTAACACATTTTCTGGGGAAAACACTGTATATATATATATATATATATATATATATATATATATATATATATATATATATATATATATATATATATAAAGTTTGGACACACCTTCACCTCATTCAATGCGTTTACTATTTACATTGTAGATTGTCACTGAAGGCATCAAAAAGATTAAATAACTGAAAACATGTTTTATATTCTAGTTTCTTCAAAATAGCCACCCTTTGCTCTGATTACCGCTTTGCACACTCTTGGCATTTTCTCGATGAGCTTCATGCACACCTTTGAAGTGAAAACCATTTCAGGTGACTACCTCTTGAAGCTCATCGAGAAAATACCAAGAGTGTGCGAAAAAAATTAATAATAATAATAATTATATATGTATGTATATATATATATATATATATATATATATATATATATATATATATATATATATAGTCGAGGTTTCTGTGGTTTATCTGTTATACAGTGCTCAATATTGTATAGAGCGGAATATTCGTTAGGTCAGGAAAAAACACAGAGGCTATATCATCCCTACAAGCCTGTTTCACAGGTTTTCCTGGAATTTTATAATATATATATATATATATATATATATATATATATATATATATATATATATATATATATATATATATATATTCCTCGCCCACTAATTGACTGAAAGAGAGCGCACTATGTCACGTTATCGATGGGAAAATGCATTTTCAGACAATATGATTTGCCTGAGCAGCTAGTAGACACCGAGAGTAACAAGTGGTAGAAAATGGATTAGAAAGGACACATTAAAGGGGAACATTATCACAATTTCAGAAGGGTTAAAACCATTAAAAATCAGTTCCCAGTGGCTTATTTAATTTTTCGAAGTTTTTTTCAAAATTTTACCCATCACGCAATATCCCTAAAAAAAGCTTCAAATTGCCTGATTTTAACCATCGTTATATACACCCGTCCATTTTCCTGTGACGTCACACAGTGATGCCAATACAAACAAACATGGCGGATAGAACAGCAAGGTATAGCGACATTAGCTCGGATTCAGACTCGGATTTCAGCGGCTTAAGCGATTCAACAGATTACGCATGTATTGAAACGGATGGTTGTAGTGTGGAGGCAGGTAGCGAAAACGAAATTGAAGAAGAAACTGAAGCTATTGAGCCATATCGGTTTGAACCGTATGCAAGCGAAACCGACGAAAACGACACGACAGCCAGCGACACGGGAGAAAGCGAGGCCAAATTCGGCGATCGCCTTCTAACCAACGATTGGTATGTGTTTGTTTGGCATTAAAGGAAACTAACAACTATGAACTAGGTTTACAGCATATGAAATACATTTGGCAACAACATGCACTTTGAGAGTGCAGACAGCCCATTTCAGGCGCACTAAGAACATATATTTTTCCATGATTTCAGCACTCAGGTTAACCATACCTAAATAGACACAAAATACTGCATTACACAAGACTACCCGAATGTACTCGAATGATTGAAAAAAATAAATGTTTTTAAGCTAAATTATTGGTAAACACAGTTTATGTATAATAATTTACGTAAAACCGCAAGTAATGAATAAAGTTTTCATCAATTAATATATTCTGTAGACATACCCTCATCCGCTCTCTTTTCCTGAAAGCTGATCTGTCCAGTTTTGGAGTTGATGTCAGCATCTGCTTTGAGTGTCGCAGGATATCCACACATTCTTGCCATCTCTGTCGTAGCATAGCTTTCGTCGCTAAAGTGTGCGGAACAAACGACTGACCATTTCGTCGGCTTTCCCCACAGCCTCGTATTTTGAACAAATTTCGTCCAATTTCTTGCCACTTTCGCATCTTTGGGCCACTGGTGCAACTTGAATCCGTCCCTGTTCGTGTTGTTACACCCTCCGACAACACACCGACGAAAGTGAGAAAATGGCGGATTGCTTCCCGATGAGAGCGGATAATAGAAAGGCTTTTAATTCGCCAAAATTCACCCATTTAGAGTTCGGAAATCGGTTAAAAAAATATATGGTCTTTTTTCTGCAACATCAAGGTTTATATTGACGCTTACATAGATCTGGTGATAATGTTCCCCTTTGAAAAAAAATAAATAAAAATAAAATAAAAATAAATGTTTTTTGTTTTTTTTACTTGGGCCGCGGGCCGTAGTTTGGGGACCCCTAGTCTAATACCTCCTTCATTTACACTTACAGCATATCAGTGTTATGAATTGTCAATTACGTTACTTTAATAAGTGTCTAAAAATACAATTTGAGCTTTCATTTCAGTCTCCTTACTGTAGTTTGCAAACAATACTAGCCAAAACATTAGGTACACTCGCCCTTTATGATACAATCCAACACACAATAATAAAGCTCAGTATTGTTAAATATAGTTTAAAACGTAATTATTTAATAACGTGTTTGTTATTGTGGTTAAAGTTTGAATATGTCAACTGGAGCCTACTGGTGGATTTTAACCAAAAAGCATACACAAAGCTACATAAATGTAAAACTAAATTACAACATTAAACCAGAAAACAAGGCAGAATAAAACTTACCTACAAGCTAGCGTGTTGTTCGGAGTCAACATTGGCCCCATTCCGTTTAGTTTGCCGGGTCTCCTTTCCCAACACGCAGCGTCCTCTTTAAGCCATTTCGGTGCTGGTTCGTGTCGACAAGAACATGTTCATGACACAGCGTGGACTTGTAGATTACTGGTTGTGTGTCAACGTGGAGTGGACACCCAGTCAAGCCAAACCCCCCCACGTCCACTTACACCTAGGAAACTAGTGCACAGGTCAGGTAAAGAAATGAAACACACCCACAGCAGGAGACAGTGAGCGCTGGCTAGCTGGTTTCCTGGGCAATTGTTTTTCTGACGAATAATGGTGCCACTGTTAATTTGTCATTTTTGTATTCAGTCCAAATTAATTTAATTAAAGTAGTTTAATGTAAAATGTATGACTATCTTCGACACAAGTGTCAAATTTCAAGGCCCGGGGGCCAGGTGTGGCCCGCCACCTCATTTTATTTGGCCCTCGAAAGCCTGGAAATAATATGTATCAATAAAGTTTCTTACTAAATGTATTCTTTCTTTCTATTTTGGGAGGGGAAAAAAAAAGTACTCCATGTAATCGCAAATTATGTTAACTTAAATATTGTCTAATTATGCAAAAATATATTATCAAACATTCAAACAATTTTTTAAATAGAAATAAATACTACTAATAATAATATATTTTATTTGGCCCTCGAAAGCCTGGAAAAAATATGTATCAATAAAATTTCTTACTAAATGTATTCTTACTTTCAACTTTGGGAGAAAAAAAAATACTCCATGTAATCGCAAATTATGTTAACTTAAATATTGTCTAATTATGCAAAAATATATTATCAAACATTCAAACAATTTTTTGAATAGAAATAAATACTACTAATAATAATATATTTTATTTGGCCCTCGAAAGCCTGGAAATAATATGTATCAATAAAGTTTCTTACTAAATGTATTCTTTCTTTCAATTTTGGGAGAAAAAAAAAAAAAGTACTCCATGTAATCGCAAATGATGTAAACTTAAATATTGTCTAGTTATGCAAAAAATATATTATCAAACATTCAAACCATTTTTTAAATAGAAATAAATACTAATAATAATAATATATTTTATTTGGCCCTCGAAAGCCTGGAAAAAATATGTATCAATAAAGTTTCTTACTAAATGTATTCTTTCTTTCAATTTTGGGAGAAAACAAAAAAAAGTACTCCATGTAATCGCAAATGATGTAAACTTAAATATTGTCTAGTTATGCAAAAAATATATTATCAAACATTCAAACCATTTTTTAAAGAGAAATAAATACTAGTAACAATAATATATTTTATTTGGCCCTCGAAAGCCTGGAAATAATATGTATCAATAAAGTTTCTTACTACGGTAAATGTATTCTTTCTTTCTATTTTGTGAGAAAAAAAAAAGTACTTCATGTAATCGCAAATTATGTTAACTTAAAATATTGTCTAATTATGCAAAAATATATTATCAAACATTCAAACCATTTTTAAATAGAAATAAATACTACTAATAATAATATATTTTATTTGGCTTTCGAAAGCCTGGAAATAATATGTATCAATAGAGTTCCTTACTAAATGTATTCTTTCTTTCAATTTTGGGAGGAAAAAAAAAAAGTACTCCATGTAATCGCAAATTATGTTAACTTAAAAAATTGTCTAATTATGCAAAAATATATTATCAAACATTCAAACCATTTTTTAAAGAGAAATAAATACTAATAACAATAATATATTTTATTTGGCCCTCGAAAGCCTGGAAAAAATATGTATAAATAAAGTTTCTTACTAAATGTATTCTTTCTTTCTATTTTGGGAGAGAGAAAAAAGTACTCCATGTAATCGCAAATTATGTTAACTTGAATATTGTCTAATTATGCAAAAATATTTTATCAAACATTCAAACCATTTTTTAAGTATAAATAAATACTAATATGAATAATATATGTTTTTTCTCTTCATAACATGGTCACTACTGCCTAGTTTCTCTTGTTATATTCTTATTTGTACTGTGATATTTTTATTATCATTGTTACTTTTTCTTTTTATTCTTACTTTCTATTTTATTTCCATTCATACCTCCATTATTTACTTTTTAAATGATTTTAAATTCTATCTCAAATCTATACACCAGAGGTGGGACCAAGTCATTGTTTTGCAAGTCACAAGTAAGTCTCAAGTCTTTGCCCTCAAGTCCGAGTCAAGTCCCGAGTCAAGACAGGCAAGCCCCGAGTCAAGTCCAAAGTCAAGACTGGAAAGTCTCAAGTCAAGTCCTAAGTCCTGCATTTTGAGTTTCGAGTCCTTTCAAGTCATTTTAACCACAGACTAATATATTAACACACATTGTGTATGCTTTTCAAACGCTGTATTTATTTATTAAAACAAGTGCATTTTAAATTGCAGGAAAGAAAATTGTGCTGACATTGCACTTTATAATAGCACTATTAACCAGTCATTTTAAACATTAACTCATTCCTTTACAGAACAAACACATTGAAAAATAAAGTGCAAATGTACTTATTTGAACAAAAGTGTTAACATTGAAAAAACATGACATATATGTGAACATAACAAAAAAGTTGTACTTTTTATATGTCAGGGCCCTATGCTGCATTGCATTTGCAAAAGACCAAATTAGCCAAGAGTCTGTCAGTCATTTGTGCACGATGGGGGCATAGTATGATGCCACCATGGCTGAAAACTCGCTCCACTGGAGCACTGGAGGCAGGCACTGCCAAGACTCTCATGGCCACTCGGAACAGTGAAGGAAGAGTCTTCATGTTCAATGCCCAGAACAAAAGGGGGGAGAGAGTTGTTTTGGGTTGGTGCACTACTTGTAAGTGTATCTTGTGTTTTTTATGTTGATTTAAGTAAAAAAAGAAAAAGAAAAAAAAAAAATTTCTTGTGCGGCCCGATACCAATCGATCCACGGACCAGTACCGGGCCGCGGCCCGGTGGTTGGGGACCACTGAGGTAAACAACCAACAGTATGTCAGAAAGCTAGCTAAAACGGTACACATATTCATAATATAGTATACATTTTAACTGACCTTTATTTTACTATTTTTGTCTTTTTTTAGGTGGCTAAAATACGCGGTGCTGCTGACCGCCGTCTAACGTTACGTGTGATATATTGACTAACGTAACCCTGCTTAAAAAAAATCACTGAACAAAAAGTATGAATAAGGTAGTGAACTGCAACAGATTCCCGTGTTTGCAATAACGTTATAGCGTTAGCAGTGAGTTTACAGCCTCACTGATTTAACTACACAGCAAATAAAAGTCACGTTACTTAGCCAATAAACGTTATCTTACATTCAAAACTTACCGTTCTTTGTGCAACTTCAAATGCCGGACGAAGTTGGAAGTTGTTGCCTCTCCATCAGTAATTTTCGAACCGCATGTGTTGCATACTGCAAACCGTTTTGTGTTGACCACCTCATAATTTTTATACCCAAACAAAATTATTTTAGGTATCATTTTTTGTTCACTGGCGTGTGGTTTGGACATGTCTTCTTCGTTGGTTGTCCTGCAATTTGATTGGATGAATGCTGTGTGATGAAAACAAAGTAGATCTAATTTGATTGGCTGTTGTACTGACAGCACACCAGCTGACACACGCAACGCTGATAGACAAGTACACAATGAAAAATACGGAGCGCTCCTGAATAACTTTTTCATCTTAGGGTTTTGGGGAAAGTAGCAAGTCATGTCAAGTCATGTCAATTCAAAAGGCTCAAGTCCAAGTGAAGTCACAAGTCATTGATGTTAAAGTCTAAGTCGAGTTGCAAGTCTTTTTACATTTTGTCAAGTCGAGTCTAAAGTCATCAAATTCATGACTCGAGTCTGACTCGAGTCCAAGTCATGTGACTCGAGTCCACACCTCTGCTATACACTGCTGCTGGAATTTAAATTTTCCTGAGGGAACTCTCCTGAATGAACCAATAAAGTACTATCTATCTGCAGATTTCAAAGCAAGTTATCCATCAAATTGTGAAATGTAAAAATAGCAATAGATTTCATGGTAAAATTGTGAAATTTACTGTGGTTTTTACAGCATTTTTCTCTAAATGAAAAAAAAAAAACAGTATCGTATTTTTCGGAGTATAAGTCGCACCGGAGTATAAACCGCACCTGCTGAAAATGCATAATAAAGAAGGAAAAAAACATATATAAGTCGCACTGGAGCCCGGCCAAACTATGAAAAAAACTGCGACTTATAGTCCGAAAAATACGGTACCTTTTTTACTGTAATAAACTGCAGTGCCATTTTGGCATTTACAGTAATACACCGAAAAATCTACAGTTGCTGATTTGCCAACAACTGGTGCCAAAATTTTACTGTAAAATTGCAGTTTTTTAAATTTAAAGTAAAAAAAACAAATGTAAATTTTACAGGAAAATTCTGACAACTGAGCTGCCATTTTTTCACCATAATTTTCCATTTACAGTAATATACACTCAATTTTGAGGTGAAATTATTGCAACTTACCATATTTTTTTGACATTTTTGTTTTTTTTAAAAATCTTCTAATAAAATGCATTAAAAAATTGTATGATAATAGTATTCACTGTTAGAAGCGACCCTCTGGGGCCTAACATAACTGCGATGTGGCCCTCAGTGAAAACGACTTTGACACCTCTGACAAAGAGATAAACGAAAGTTCCTCTGACTTCCTACTGCACCTTGGCCTCGGGGTCAAATATGTTTATAAATACAATTAAACTTTTTATATAATGTCATGAACAAGACAAACTCCGCCTGCGAGTCCAAAAAGTCGTTAAATTTTGGTCTTCTTATTCTCTGGCGGACGAAGTGTGTGTGAGGTATACAGTGTATCCGCAAAGTATTTACAGCACTTTGCTTTTTCCACATTTTGTTATTTTACAGCCTTATTACAGAATGGAATACATTCATTTTTGTCCTCAAAATTCCCCATTATGACAATAAAAAATGTTTTTCTTTAAATGCAAGTTTATTACAAATAACAAAAGAAAACCACACGGACGTAAGTATTTACAGAAGTTGCTCAATAGTTAGTTGATGCACCTTTGGCAGCAATTACAGCCTCAAGTCTTTTTGAATACGATGCCACAAGCTTGGTACACCTATCTTTGGGTACTTTCAACCATTCCTCTTTGCAACACATCAGGTTGGATGGGAAGCGTTGGTTTGCATCCAGAATGTCTCTGTACATTGCCACTGTGGAAAGGGAATGTGATCAGGAGAAAAGGTCACCGCCTCTGTCCAGGGTGCTGAAAACAGAGCGCCATCAGATGGGGGCATGGCATGTGCTGACGGCGAGACACAGCTGGCAGATGATTAAGATTGCATAGGCGGTACGTGTTAATCTAATCATCTGTTGTCTTTAACAGTGAGGAAAAGGAGGATTGGAGCGACTGAAAAGTCAACACAAAAGTATCTATTGGAGAACTGTGAAAACATATTAAAAACCCTGTCATCTGCGCAACTGGCTCCCAGCGTGAATCTGTGAGACTGTAAGTAGACGAAGCTTACAGCTACATATAATGTTTTTGCAAAACAAAACCAACTTTTCGCATTGTCATTATGGGGTATTGTGTGTAGAATTTCAAGGACAAAAGTGAATGTATTCCATTTTGGAATAAGGCCGTAACATAACAAAATGTGGGGAAAGCGAAGCGCTGTGAATACTTTCCGGCTGCACTGTATCAAGGGGCACAGATAATTAAAAATTAAAAAGTATTGATATCCTGTCAGCAATGTTCCCTCTAAGGTGCGCACCTGTGCAGTTGCGCACTGCTCAAGCGTCCTCTGCGCACGGCAAATCTATGCCACGCACAAAATCAAATAAAAAAATAAGCGCATAACAATTTTCGACACGACACGGACACGACAGAGAAAACAGTTTTCGTCATCATTGTTCAAATATTGTAACGTCTGTCGAGACGCTTTGAGGACATGAATTCCATCGATCACTTTACTGAGCAAAAGTCTTTATTGTCGGCCATAAACACATCACCAAAACATTAGTAAAAAAAATTATATCTAGCAAAATTGGTCATTTTCTGCAGTACAAACCAGACCAAAAGCAACTTTGTTATGTCGACAGCAGCCGCTCGCTCTTTCTCACTTGCGCCAACACATGCACTTATGGCACTTAGCCAGTGATACGTTTACAGCCACACAAAAAGTCGGACAACTCCAACACCACACATAAAGTGTCATTCCAGGTCGTTACACTATGATTTACCAATCAAATGTGTGCTTATTATAAATGGTAAATGATAAATGGGTCATACTTGTATAGCGCTTTTCTACCTTCAAGGTACTCAAAGCGCTTTGACAGTATTTCCACATTCACACACTGATGGCGGGAGCTGCCATGCAAGGCGCTAACCAGCAGCCATCAGGAGCAAGGGGTGAAGTGTCTTGCCCAGGGACACAGCGGACGTGACTAGGATGGTAGAAGGTGGGGATTGAACCCCAGTAACCAGCAACCCTCCTAATGCTGACACGGCCACTCTACCAACTTCGCCACGCCGTCCTTATTCTAGTGTCATTTATTAGGAATCTTAATTTATAAATATTAATCATGAAATGCTGTTAGTATATGAAATAAATACTAATAAAAATATATTTTTTACAAACAGGAAGTTGCAGGAATGCACACATGATCCCCTGCTTACATCTCATTGTGCAACATGTGAAGGTTTTAATGGGAACTAAATGCAATGTCTGAAAGGGGTACAAATTATTTCCAAAGCAGGACCTCCACCCAGACAAACAATACAAGTACACAGTTCATGAAAAACAACATTTTTTGTTATTGTCATTGTAAGTGGGCCTAAACACTTATATTAGAAATGGAAATGACTGCTGTCATTTGATTATAATAATAAGAGAATGTTGTCTGTCTATCTGTGTTGGCCCTGCGATGAGGTGGGGACTTGTCCAGGGTGTACACCGCCTTCCGCCCGAATGCAGCTGAGATAGGCTCCAGCGACCCCGAAAGGGACAAGCGGTAGAAAATGGATGGATTTAACTTGCTATTTAGTCAGGTTTGGGACAGGTGTGCTGCTGGTGTAGCCACAGTGTGCACGTCTGACCTCGCTCACATGGGCTCCACTGAATGCTCAGGGAGTTTTTGCGTTTGCTCACACACATGAAAAATTAGAGTATCAGCAATACTCCTGCTGTATTTACTTGGTACCGGATCAATGCCGCATTGAGCATGTGTCCACTGTAATGAATATGACAGGATTATATATTCAAAGTGCGATATACGCCACAAATGTCAAATACTGGTCACATGACCACAAGTTTCTATGCAGGATTTGTGTCACGTATAAAAACATTACACTTGTAAAAACATATTACTGACTGACAAGTCTCAAGGTTCAGTCGTAAAGTTTATTTCACTGTCACTTACGGTAATATGCAGACATTTGATGTCAATAAGTTAAAAAAACAAACAGTAAATGATCACCTAACCAACCACCGTTGAAGTGGTTGCAATTAGGGCTGGGCGATATATCGAATATACTCGATATATCGCGGGTTTGATATAGAAAACAACTATACTGTGATATTGGAGTATACGTTCTCACGCGGTTGCTTTTAGCTGCGGGCATTACACTACAGGCTCTTCTCACTCTTTCTTGTCTCTCCTTCTCACAGAAACATAAAACAAGTGCACTTTCTTACAAACCCCGTTTCCATATGAGTTGGGAAGTTGTGTTAGATGTAAATATAAACGGAATACAATGATTTGCAAATCATTTTCAACCCATATTCAGTTGAATATGCTACAAAGACAACATATTTGATGTTCAAACTGATAAACATTTTTTTTTTTTTGCAAATAATCATTAACTTTAGAATTTGATGCCAGCAACACGTGACAAAGAAGTTGGGGAAAGGTGGCAATAAATACTGATAAAGTTGAGGAATGCTCATCAAACACTTATTTGGAACATCCCACAGGTGAACAGGCAAATTGGGAACAGGTGGGTGCCATGATTGGGTATAAAAGTAGATTCCATGAAATGCTCAGTCATTCACAAACAAGGATGGGGCGAGGGTCACCACTTTGTCAACAAATGCGTGAGCAAATTGTTGAACAGTTTAAGAAAAACCTTTCTCAACCAGCTATTGCAAGGAATTTAGGGATTTCACCATCTACGGTCTGTAATATCATCAAAGGGTTCAGAGAATCTGGAGAAATCACTGCACGTAAGCAGCTAAGCCCGTGACCTTCGATCCCTCAGGTTGTACTGCATCAAAAAGCGACATCAGTGTGTAAAGGATATCACCACATGGGCTCAGGAACACTTCAGAAACCCACTGTCAGTAACTACAGTTGGTCGCTACATCTGTAAGTGCAAGTTAAAACTCTCCTATGCAAGGCGGAAACCGTTTATCAACAACACCCAGAAACGCCGTCAGCTTTGCTGGGCCTGAGCTCATCTAAGATGGACTGATACAAAGTGGAAAAGTGTTCTGTGGTCTGACGAGTCCACATTTCAAATTGTTTTTGGAAACTGTGGACGTCGTGTCCTCCGGACCAAAGAGGAAAAGAACCATCCGGATTGTTATAGGCGCAAAGTTGAAAAGCCAGCATCTGTGATGGTATGGGGGTGTATTAGTGCCCAAGACATGGGTAACTTACACATCTGTGAAGGCGCCATTAATGCTGAAAGGTACATACAGGTTTTGGAGCAACATATGTTGCCATCCAAGCAACGTTACCATGGACGCCCCTGCTTATTTCAGCAAGACAATGCCAAGCCACGTGTTACATCAACGTGGCTTCATAGTAAAAGAGTGCGGGTACTAGACTGGCCTGCCTGTAGTCCAGACCTGTCTGGACTACAGGCGCATTGTGTGGCGCATTATGAAGCCTAAAATACCACAACGGAGACCCCCGGACTGTTGAACAACTTAAGCTGTACATCAAGCAAGAATGGGAAAGAATTCCACCTGAGAAGCTTCAAAAATGTGTCTCCTCAGTTCCCAAACGTTTACTGAGTGTTGTTAAAAGGAAAGGCCATGTAACACAGTGGTGAACATGCCCTTTCCCAACTACTTTGTCACGTGTTGCAGCCATGAAATTCTACGTTAATTATTATTTGCCAAAAATAAATACATTTTATGAGTTTGAACATCAAATATGTTGTCTTTGTAGTGCATTCAACTGAATATGGGTTGAAAAGGATTTGCAAATCATTGTATTCCGTTTATATTTACATCTAACACAATTTCCCAACTCATATGGAAACGGGGTTTGTACATACGTCACATACTGTATAGTCGCGGAATGGGTAACGTTAGCAATGGTAGTGGTAATATGAGAGAAAGAAGGTGCCAATCTGGTAACAAAATGAAGGAAGACGAATTAATTCCCATCGTCTGCCGGTGGTTTGGCTTCAAGCGGGAAGATGTTGAACAGTAATATGTCAAGTATGCGGCAAAAGCGTTGCCAAAAAAAGTAGCATTACTACTAATTTGTTGCATCATTTGAAAAGTCACCTGCTCGAGAATGAGGAGTGCTTGAAACTCCGCATGTCAACATCTCCGGCCGGTGCCACACCCACAAAATGCCCAAGCAACCATTTCCACATCAACACCGTATGAAAAAAATAGTCAACAACAGAAGGAACCTACTACATAGCGAAGGACATACACTGTTTGATTTCCTATTATGCAACTCATTTTTATTTGACACTTATTGAAATATCTTGTGTGACATCATGCACAAAAGTGCACTTTATTTGTTTTAAACTATTGTAGTGGTGTTCTGTACAAAAAGTGCACTTTAATTTAGTGTTGTTTTGATATGTCATCTTAGTGACATCATGCACAAAAGTGCACTCATAGCTTGTTTTAAAATGTCTCTGACAATCTTGCACTTTCTGTTTTGGAAATGACATGAATGTTTGTGCCACTGCTTAATAACTGTTTAATAAATACACTTTTAGTTGTGATTTCCCTCTCTGCATGAAAGTTTAAAAGTAGCATATATTAATGCAGTATGAAGAAGAATGTTTTAATGTAGACACATAGAATCATCTCACTGCTGTGATTATATGCATCAAGTGTTCATTTTAAGGCAAAATATCGAGGTACATATCGTGTATCGTGACATGGCCTAAACATATCGAGATATTAATAAAAGGCCATATCGCCCAGCCCTAGTTGCAATAGACAACTATTCAGTGCAAGTAATACAAAAAACATTACTGTACATTGTCATAAAAAAAAAAAAAATCACATATAATACTTTTGTAAAAATAAAACAATCCATTTTTTTTTTAAATTAATGTTGACTTCATAAAAATTGTACAGACTTTGTTGAACCTGTTGAAACCTGTTTATATATATTTATTTATTTATATATGCACCTTATTGCTTTTTTAAATTTTTATCCTTCATTACCATGAGCTTATGTAACGAAATTTTGTTCTTATCTGTGCTGTAAAGTTCAAATTTGAATGACAATAAAAAGGAAGTCTAAGTCTAAGCATACTTGCCAACCCTCCCGGATTTTCCGGGAGACTCCCGAAATTCAGCGCCTCTCCCGAAAACCTCCCGGGATAAATTTTCTCCCAAAATTCAGGCGGAGCTGGAGGCCACGCCCCCTCCAGCTCCATATGGACCTGCGTGACGTGTCGACAGCCTGTTTTCACGTCCGCTTTCCCACAATATAAACAGCGTGCCTGCCCAATCACGTTATAACTGTAGGGCGAGTTCTTGGTTTCTTATGTGGGTTTATTGTTAGGTAGTTTCATTAACGTCCTCCCAGCGCGGTAACACCACACAACACCAGCAGTCACGTTTTCGTCTACCGTAAAGCAGTTTGTCTGCCGTAAACAGCAACGTTGTGGCACTCTTAAACAGGACAATACTGCCATCTACTGTACATGCATATGTGACAATAACATCTAGGGCTTTTAGAGAGTGCAGTGCACAACTGCGCACACAACAAGGAGACGAAGCAGAATGCATCATCAGAGAGGGTGTTCAGCATGGTTAGAAAAATAGTGTCAGAGAATAGAACAAGGATGGACAATTCAACCCTTAACTCAACAATGAGTAGATGAGTGTTATGTGTTTGTATATGTGTAAATAAATGAACACTGAAATTCAAGTATTTCTCTTACTTATATATATATATATATATATATATATATATATATATATATATATATATATATATATATATATATGAAATACTTGACTTGGTGAATTGTAGGTGTAAATATACTCCTCCCCTCTTAACCACGCCCCCCCCACACCCCCACCTCCCGAAATCGGAGGTCTCAAGGTTGGCAAGTATGAGTCTAAGTCTAAGTCTAAGTTGTGTCATACACGTCAGAGGCGAAGACTACGCGAAAATAAATATTTGAACACAACAACAACAAGAAGAATGACGCTATTTGTTTAGTCTGAGAATCTCCTGGTCATGAGCTCGTATTCTGTTTTTTATGTGGCTCAGTTTAGCTTTCAAGTAGTCGCAACGTTGTTTCTTCTCCAGGAAAGCAGGGTCCTGCAACAGAAACACACAAACATCATTCCTTGCTGCAGTCCTCCTCTTCTGCCAGCTGCCGTCTTGCTTGCACTGTTGGCGTTAACGCACTTTTTGTGTCTTTTTACGCATTAATATATATATAATGCGGATTTGCAGCCCCCAGCCCAGCTCATGTTTTAAAGGCCCACGGCACATTCTAAAAATACTATTAAAATAAACAAAAACAGAACAAGAGTGGAATAAAAAAGCTTACAGGTGAAATGTAATTTAGAAAAACTTGCAATGTTGACTAATAAAACAAAGCTGTTAAAACTGTCATTGCTCAAAACATAATATTCAATCAAAATCAATGTTTTTTTTAATGAATTATTGACCTATCCATTACTTCACATCAAATATTCCACTTTGAAAAATATTTTTTGTGGAAGATTTTGCATATTTTGTGTGTTTGCCATAAAAAACCAACATAGTTTTCTTTGACAAAAAGGAAACAAACAAATAAAAAAACAACAACTTAGAATTTAAGTTGATGCAGACTCAAGAGCAGGGGTGTCAAACTCATTTTAGATCGGGGGCCACATGGAGAAAAATCTACTCCCAAGTGGGCTGGAGTGGTAAAATCACGGCACGATACACTGTAAAAAAAATAATCCTATTTTTATGGTTAATTTACTCTAAATTTCTACTGTAATTTTTCTATTTTTTTAAATAGTTTACAAAACTGTAGAATTGAAGACATTATCTGTAAATAAACAATCCGCCTGTTTTATTTTAAGTAATATGCCAGTAATGACAAACTATGTATATTTCTTTTTTTTTTTTTACAGAAAAATACCAAATTAATTATACATAGCAATTTCTGTTTTCTTAAATTACTTTCAAATTCATGTAAAATTACAGTAATTATCTTTCATTAAATATGTAGCTTGTTATATAAAACAATCTAACACAGGGGTGTCAAACTCAAATACAGAGTGGGCCAAAATTTAAAACTGAACAAAGCCGCGGGCCTAGGTGGAACAAATTAACCTTTAACGTCCTCTACGAGCTATCGTCACGTCCGCTTTTCATCCATTCTAACATCGTTCAGACCCAGTCACAAGATATGTGCGGCTTCTGTACGCTCACACGAGCGAATTCAACGCATACATCATCAACATCTATACAGGTTACACTGAGGGTGCCAGTATAAAAAACTTTAACACTGTTAGAAATATACGCCACACTGCGAATCCACACCAAACAAGAATGACAAACACATTTCGGGAGAACATCCGCACCGTAACACTACATGAACACAACAGAACAAATACCCAGAATCCTTTGCAGTCAACTCATTGGTGTTAGGGTTTCAATCCATCAAGATGAAAAAATAATATCAAAATCAAATTACAGGATGTTATTTATGTAGTTTGCTCATTTTCCTCGACTGGTGCACTAACATCATGTGCTTTTTTTTTTTTTTTTTTTTACATATGTAGCATCATCTACAAATATACAAATAATTGCTATTGCGACATCTAGTTTAGTTTAGTTTATTTAGTTTAGTTTATTAAGGATCCCCATTAGTCCACACCGCAGTGGAAACTATTCTTCCTGGGGTCCAGGCCAAAAAACATCACATAATCACAAAACAAAAGATTACACTGCAGTACAACATGATCAAATAATAAAATGTTGTAATACAAAAATAGCAACAACAAAGAAACCCCCCCAAAAAACAAAAAACAATAATTTCGAGTTTACATAATAATGTTCATACCAAAGATAAAAAGAGCAATGTAAAAATATACATATGTATTTTTGCAAAAATAAAACAAAGAACCAATGGCCTAAAATATACACATTAGTGTACCAAAGACAAACAATAAGTGACGAAAAAGTACCCATTGCTTGTCCCATAATCAATAAAACAATCAATAATCAATAAAACCAGTCATGACATAACGTACAATTTAGAATAATTTATTTCCGCAATCTAGTGGACACAAAAAGAACAGCGATTTCGTTCATTCAAAAATTTCAGCTCATTTTTATACTTAGCAAACTCATCTGATGTATAAAAACTGTTCGCGGGCCTGATCCGGCCCTCGTTTGACACCCCTGCTCTAGAGATTTAAGCGTTGAATAAATAGTGTATGTATGCCCTGGCACACCATTATCATCATTTCATGACCGAAGCAAGCAACTTTTTACACTTTTAATACTGAAATAAACACACCTACAACTTATTAAATACAAATATAGAAAAAACGCCCAGCAGCGGTAAAGTTTAGATCCATGAAGGCAAGAAGAAAGTGAATGAATGTTTATAACTGAATACATTTACGTATGCAATAAAATTTTTTTTTTTCCTTTTGTATTATTTTTTAATGAATTAAGTAACATTTATGACAACCTTTTTCCAAAACACAATATAGAATGGGAAGACTATGTCTCCCGGCTGGCCTGGAAACGCCTCGGGATTCTCCGAGAAGAGCCGGACGAAGTGGCTGGGGAGAGGGAAGTCTGGGCTTCCCTGCTTAGGCTGCTGCCCCCGCGACCCGGGAAGAAGATGAATGGATGGATGGAATATAGAATGTGAGTTATAACAGGATAATGCATACATTTATAATTTTATTTGTTTTCAAAACGGTTACAAAAAAGTGGTATCCCAAAAATTTATTGCGAGACTGTCTGTCATGTCTGTATTATCATGTTTTGTTTTAAGTCATGTTTTGTTTAGTTTCTGTCTTTTCACTCCCTTGTCTGGTCACCATAGCAACCATTAGTTTTCACCTGTCACGTCACGCACCTGTTTCACGTTTTGAGTCACGCACCTGCTTTCACTAATCATGTCCATAGTATTTAAGTTCATTCATTTTCTGTTGTTCGTCCTGACGACCTCAACACATTTATGCTCTGTTCATGCCTGATACTTCTTTTCATGTCAATTCCTCAAGCCAAGTACATTTTTGTTCCATATTTATAGTCTTTTTGGTTTCATAGTTTGTTCTCCGCCATTGTGCGTGTTTTTTGTTTGTACTTTTTGCTATAGTCTTTTGGTTTTATAGTTTATTCTCCGCCACTGTGCGCGCTTTCATTTATTCCTTTTTTTGATAATAAATCATGTACCTTCATTCCCGTCTAGCACGAGCCAACTTTCCGTTGCATCCTGGAAAAGCTAACACCCAGGACCAAGTCATGACACTGTCTATTTGTTACGTAATGCAAACCAGCGCCTACGTGGACACATGAATATTCACACAGCAATTGTACTTGCGGCTAAAATATTATTATTATTATTATTATTATATTACAATTCTCAATGATTGGGCCAATTTTATTCCAAAACCCCACTAAATAATTCGGTGTGATTTTATTTTATTTTTTACAAAAAAATATGCAGAAAAAGTCAATATAATTATGCGTAAATGTGAGTTTAAATAAATACTAATATAACCTGTCATTATTCACTATGATTATAAATCATTTGACTACCCTTTGCCAGCGTTTATTATCCAATCCAATCCGTTCCATCAGTAACGCTCGCGTTACTAAATTGAAAATCCAGTCCGTGTTTTTTTGGTTGCCTTAGCAACAGCGAGCCAGACGGCAGCACGTGGTGCAGTGTTTACGGAAGTCAACCCGGAAGTGGACACGCTTCAAATCTCGCGGTCTCCGTACCGGCACATTTGTGGCAATTTCAAGGATTCTGTGCAGTTAAATGTCAACATTTTCTTCATCGCGGAGAATATTATGAACGAAGATGTCTCCCGCAGTTTTGGGGACATTTGCCTCGATGTCTGCTCTGATGAGGTGATGGCGACCAGCTGCGGGACTTTGATTGACGTGAGTTCCTAAAATGTTATTTTCGCACGTTTCTGCTAATTTGTCAACGATTTATTTTGTATTGTCTATTTCGGTGAATAATATACATCAGTAATATATATCCTTATTTTGTATCGTCTATTTAGGTGAATAATATACATCAGTAATATATATCTTTATTTTGTATCCGTCTATTTCGGTGAATTATATACATCAGTAATATATATCTTTATATTGTATCGTCTATTTTGGTGAATCATATACATCAGCAATATATATCTTTATTTTGTATAATCTATTTCTGTGAATAATACACATCAGTATTATATATCTTTATTTTGTATCGTGTATTTCGGTGAATAATATACATCAGTATTAGATATCTTTTTTTTTTATCTGTCTATTTTGGTGAATAATATACATCAGTAATATATATCCTTATTTTGTATCATCTATTTAGGTGAATAATATACATCAGCAATATATATTTTTATATTGTATCTGTCTATTTTGGTGAATCATATACATCAGCAATATATGTCTTTATTTTGTATATTTTTTCTGTGAATAGTACACATCAGTATTACATATCTTTATTTTTTATCTGTCTATTTCAGTGAATAATATACATCAGTAATGTATATCCTTATTTTGTATCGTCTATTTAGGTGAATAATATACATCAGTAATATATATCCTTATTTTGTATATGTCTATTTCGGTCAATAATATATATCAGTAATATATATCTTTATTTTGAATCTGTCTATTTTGGTGAATAATTTAAATCAGTAATATATATCTTTATACTGTATTGCCTATTTTAGTGAATCATATACATCAGCAATATATATCTTTATTTTGTATAATCTATTTCTGTGAATAATATACATCAGTAATGTATATCCTTATTTTGTATCGTCTATTTAGGTGAATAATATACATCAGTAGTATATAGCTTTATTTTGTGTCCGTCTATTTCGGTGAATAACATACATCAGTAATATACATCCTTATTTTGTATAATCTATTTCTGTGAATAATACACATCAGTATTATATATCTTTATTTTGTATCGTGTATTTCGGTGAATAATATACATCAGTATTATAGATCTTTATTTTGTATCATCTATTTCAGTGAATAATATAAATCAGCAATATATATATTTATTTTGTATCTGTCTATTTCGGTGAATAATATACATCAGTATTATATATCTTTATTTTTTATCTGTCTATTTTGGTGAATAATGTACATCATTAATGTATATCTTTATTGTGTATCTGTCCATTTTGCTTAATAATATACATCAGTAATACATATCTTTATTTTATATCTGTGTATTTCAGTGAATAATATACATCAGTAATATACATCTTTATTTTGTGTCTGTCTATTTTGGTGAATAATATACATCAGCAATATATATCTTTATTTTGTATCATGTATTTCTGTGAATAATATACATCAGTATTATATATCTTTATTTTGTATCATGTATTTCGGTGAATAATATACATCAGTATTATATATCTTTATTTTGTATATGTCTATTTCGGTGAATAATATACATCAGTATTAGATATCTTTATTTTGTATCGTCTATTTCCTTGAATACTGTACAACCTACTCAGTGGCCTAGTGGTTAGAGTGTCCGTCCTGAGATCGGTAGGTTGGGAGTTCAAATCCCGGCCGAGTCATACCAAAGACTATAAAAATGGGACCCATTACCTCCCTGCTTGGCACTCAGCATCAAGGGTTGGAATTGGGGGTTAAATCGCCAAAATGATTCCCGGGCGCAGCCACCGCTGCTGCCCACTGCTCCCCTCACCTCCCAGGGGGTGATCAAGGGTCAAATGCAGAGAATAATTTCGCCACACCTAGTGTGTGTGTGACAATCATTGGTACTTTAACTTTAACTTTTATCAGTAATATATATCTTTATTTTGTATGGTCTATTTCTGTGAATAATATACATCAGTATTATATATCTTTATTTTGTATAGTCTATTTTGGTGAATAATATACATCAGTAATATAGATCTTTATTTTGTATCGTCTATTTCAGTGAATAATATAAATCAGCAATATATATATTTATTTTGTATCTGTCTATTTCGGTGAATAATATACATCAGTATTATATATCTTTATTTTTTATCTGTCTATTTCGGTGAATAATCTACATCATTGATATATATCTTTATTGTGTATCCGTTAGAGATGCGCGGTTTGCGGGCACAACCGCGGAGTCCGCGGATTATCCGCGGATCAGGCGGTTGAAATAAAAAAAAATTAGATTTTATCTGCGGGTCGGGTCGGGTCGGGTGGTTGAAATAAAAAAAAATTAGATTTTAAATAGATTCAGGCGGGTGGCAGTTAAACCAATTCGGAAATATATATACATAGTTAAATGTTGTTACCCACATACGAAAAACGAGCAGGCACCTGCAGCATATGCCACAACAGAAGAAGAAAAAAAAAAGAGATGGACACTTTTACGGAGCGGAGAAGGGACGCCTCGCCGGGGTCCGGTACCGAGGCCCCTTCCCCCGAGAGGGCCCCACCGGGAGCCGTAGCTGAGGTGATCCGCGAGAAGGGCCCGACGCACGTCCAGGGTCACCACCGCGCCCACCTCACCGACACCCCGCCTTGTCTGCCTTCGCTGCGGCCGGCGTCACGCGCAGCAGGTAAGCAGCTTACCTGCCCGCCACCCCCGTGGCCGGGGGCTCGTAACAGGGGTCACTCCGCGCGCCCCGCCCGCGCAGCTTACCTGCCCGCCACCCCTGTTGCCGGGGGCGCGTAACAGGGGTCACTCCGCGCGCAGTGCGCTCACGAAAGGGGTGGGGCTCACCCTGGTTGATATAGACAGCAGCTAGGACGGTGGCCATGGAAGTTGGAACCCGCTAAGGAGTGTGTAACAACCCACCTGCCGAATCAACTAGCCCTGAAAATGGATGGCGCTGGAGCGTCGGGCCCATATACCCGGCCGTCGCCGGCAGCGAGACGCGCTTGGAGGTGCGCTCAGCGCGGCTCCCATATGATTGCGCACTGGTGTGCGTCTGGGTCGTGACAGCGTGGCACGCGAATGTCTGTGCTGCATTGGATCAGTCTCCTTTCTTTAACAGGCAAAAGCTTTATAACCTCACTAATGCCTTGCATCGTCTATATTAGATATATAACAACGGGCGGGTGCGGGCGGATGCGGTTCTGATCAAATGTTAGATCGGGTGGATTGCGGATGGTTGACGACTTTCTGATGCGGTTGCGCATGAAATAATTGCCTATCCGCGCATCTCTAGTATCCGTCTATTTTGGTTAATAATATACATCAGTAATATTCATCTTTATTTTGTATCTGTCTATTTTGGTGAATAATATACATCAGCAATATATATCCTTATTTTGTATCTGTCTATTTCGGTGAAAAATATACATCAGTAATATATATCTTTATTTTGTATCGTCTATTTCCTTGAATAATGTACATCAGTAATATATATCTTTTTTTTGTATGGTCTATTTTGTTGAATAATATACATCAGTAATATAGATCTTTATTTTGTATCGTCTATTTCAGTGAATAATATAAATCAGCAATATATATATTTATTTTGTATCTGTCTATTTCGGTGAATAATATACATCAGTATTATATATCTTTATTTTTTATCTGTCTATTTTGGTGAATAATGTACATCAGTAATATATATCTTTCTTTTGTATCTGTCTATTTCGGTGAATAATACACATCAGTAATATATATCCTTATTTTGTATCGTCTATTTCGGTGAATAATATACATCAGTAATATATAGCTTTATTTTGTGTCTGTCTATTTCGGTGAATAACATACATCAGTAATATACATCCTTATTTTGTATTGTCTATTTAGGTGAATAATATACATCAGTAATATATATCTTTATTTTGTGTCTGTCTATTTTGGTGAATAATATACATCAGTAATATATATCTTTATTTTGTATCTGTCTATTTCGGTGAATTATATACATCAATAATATATATCTTTATTTTGTACTCATCTATTTCAGTGAATAATATATATCAGTAATATATATCTTTATTTTGTACTCGTCTATTTCGGTGAAAAATATACATCAATAATACATAACTTTATTTTGTATCGTCTATTTCTGTGAATAATATACATCAGTAATATAAATCTTTTTTTTGTATCCATCTATTTCGGTGAATAATATACATCTATATATACAGTAAATATTTATTTAGAATCGTCTATTTCGTTGAATAATATACATCAGTAATATATATCTTTATTTTTTATCCGTCTATTTTGGTGAATAATATACATCAGTAATATATATCATAAGCGTCGTCATTAATCGCCGTTCACACTGAAGTGGCATCATAATACATACATATATATATATATATATATATATATATATATATATATATATATATATATATATATATATATATATATATATATATATATATCCTGCCTCAAAAGACAATAATGTTTGCCTTGGTGCCCTAATGAGCTCTCCTTTAAGGCAACACTTGCCTTGACCTTAAAAAGTTAAAATTCAAGGCCTGCTCACCATAACATTGAATTAGTGGGAGCCTCAGGCCTTTTCCTTTTGCAAAAAAGCTCTCCATAGACTTGTTTTTTACTCATTTTTGCTAGTAGTAGGCTTTTTTTTGGCTCTAGTATCTGATATATGTGATAAATCACATTCAAGGTCACGAGCATGCATACATAATAAAGTTAGAAATACTTGCCATTAGTTCCAATAGATTTCTATTTCCATTCTAAAAGTTCTGTATTCATATTATGTGCAATATTTCATACGTAAAATACACTAAAGTTAGCTTTTTTTGGTCCAATTTTCCATGCGTAAATACACGTGTTATTGCTTACTACTTGTGTAATAGGACTGTGTGCAATAATAGCAGCACTTTAACTTACTAGGCCTTTAGCACAATTATTATATGCAACAATTTAGCACTTCTCTATCTGCCTAATGCACATTGACTACTTTGGTCACTTTGTTCCTGATCTGCCCTCATCTTAGGTCAGGGGTGTCAAACTCAAATAAAGAGTGGGCCAAAATTTAAAACTGAACAAAGCCGCGGGCCAAGGTTGAACAAATTAACCTTTTAATAGGGACCCTAACAAGTTTTGCATTGAATATTGAACAAGCAAGGCTTATATAACTTTATAGTGACATGCAAAATCGAGTTTCAAATAATAATAATAATAATTAAAAAATATCAATGGCATATCAAATACAATTTAAATAAAAATGTAATGCCTCTTTTCTATTTGCAGCCTTCTGAGGTAAATATCAACATTAACTTTTTCCACAGGCTAATAAATTAGAAAATAAAATAACAATGAATAAACCAACCATTCAGGACTTTAAACTGCTCAGTTTGCAACACACTGATCTAATCTGATGTGCCCAAGCCTGATACCTGCCATCTTTTCATTAATGTCGGGGCTCAGGCTTTGAGCTGAGGCAACCTTCATTATCGAACAAAGTTCTTCATCAGTCATTATATCTCGTCCACCCGGACCACAGTCTTGGGGGCGTGCCTTAAAAGTACTGCGTTTATCGTCCTCCACGAGCTGTCATCACGTCTGCTTTACATCCATTCCAACAACGTGCCGGCCCGATCACAAAATATGTGCGACTTCAGCACGCACACGCACGTAAATGCAACGCATACTTGGCCAACAGCGATACAGGTTACACCAGGGGTGCTCACACTTTTTCTGCAGGCGAGCTACTTTTCAATTGATCAAGTCGTGGGGATCTACCTCATTCATATATATAATTTATATTTACTTATTTATGAAATATATGTTTTTGTTAATAAGTTAAAGGTGTTTAATGATAATGCAAGCATGTTCAACACATATAGTTAATATTGTTAATAAATTAAAGGTGTTTAATGATAATGCAATCATGTTTAACACATAGTTAATATTGTTAATAGATTAAAGGTGTTTAATGATAATACAAGAATGTTTAATACATAAAGTTAATATTGTTAATAAATTAAAGGTGTTTAAAGATAATACAGGCATGTTTAATACATATAGTTAATATTGTTAACAAGTTAAAGGTGTTTAATGATAATACAAGCATGTTTAACACATATAGTTAATATTGTTAACAAGTTAAAGGTGTTTAATGATAATACAAGCATGTTTAACACATATAGTTAATATTGTTAATAAGTTAAAGGTGTTTAAAGATGATGCAAGCATGTTTAACACATATAGTTAATATTGTTAACAAGTTAAGGTGTTTAAAGATAATACAGGCATGTTTAACACATATAGATTCCTTTCTTTCATGAAGACAAGAATATAAGTTGGTGTATTACCTGATTCTGTTGACTTGCATTGATTGGAATCAGACAGTGGTGCTGATAATGTCCGCATTTTCGAATGGAGGAGAAAAAGTCCTCCTTTCTGTCCAATACCACATGAAAGTGGTTGGTTTTTGGCATCTTATTTGTCCAGCTTCCGTACTCCTTTGTATACACTTTACAAGAAATACATTGTCGGCAAACTCCGTAGCTTGCTAGCTTGTGCACGCCAGCTTTCTGAGACTCTTGTTTTGTTAGCGCAACTGTGCAGTCTGTCTTTGGAGTTTTGACGACAGGTACGGTGCCAGAGTCTGTTGAAATAAAGTGTTTCTCGCCTTCCAGTCGGTAATTTTAATGAGCTGGCAGCAGCCAGCGTCATCTCAGAAGACCCTTGGGTGCCGTGAATGTCAATCAAGTGACGAAAGTGACGTCATAGTGAAGATTTATGATCGCTCATTTTTAGGACTATTTTTTTAATGCCTGGCTGGTGATCGACTGACACACCCTCCGAGATCGACCGGTAGCTCGCGATCGACGTAATGAGCACCCCTGGGTTACACTGACGGTGCCCGTATAAACAACTTTAACACTGTTAGAAATATGCGCCACACTGTGAATCCACACCAAACAAGAATGACAAACACATTTCGGGAGAACATCCGCACCGTAACATAAACACAACAGAACAAATACCCAGAACCCTTTGCAGCACTAAGCGTATATGACGATTTTTGGGAGGGGCACTGAAATTTGAGAGTCTCCCGGGAGGGTTGAGAAGTATGAGAATGAACGGAATTAACAAATTTGGCCCGCCGGGCCAGAGTTTGACACCCATGTCTTAGGTCGTCAACCTGCCGCGGACTACAAATGGAACCTAGCTTTTGGCTACGATTTGGCACCTTTACATTTTGTATGTTTATTAACGTGCATTGTCACATGTAACAAATATGTAACAAATATAGCAAATGGCGACTTCCTATTGGGAGTTGTATAATGCATCTATGAACAAGCTTATAGGTGTTTCTGCTGGGACTGGCCAAAGTTAAGTAGGAGGTAAAGACCTCCTGTGGGCTAAGTACCCCCTGTTCTTCAAAAACTTAGCGACGCCCCTGGAGGTGATATCCCAACTTACGCTCTTCTTCTTGTCATACTGCGCCACGATCTTTTGGATCCTGGCTCGGTCCTGAAAAAGTCAAGTCAAAATAGTACATTAAAGATATCAAAATTGTGACGTTACAAAGGTAATGATAGGGAATGAATGCTTGTTGTGTCTTACCAGTGTGATTAAAATGTTAATATTTTGGATACTTTAGAACGGGAGGCCACTTTGATACATTTTGTACAATAAAGGTAATTAAAACCAAGTAATTGAAAGATTATATGTAACATTTTATGAGCAAAACATTGGTCTCTCAGCTATGTGAGAACCCAAAACTAGTGAAGTTGGCACGTTGTGTAAATTGTAAATAAAAAAAGAATACAATGATTTGCAAATCCTTTTCAGCCTATATTCAATTGAATAGACTGCAAAGACAAGATACTTACAATGTATTTTCAAAAAAGCTGGCACAAGTGGCAAAAAAGACTAATACAGTTGAGAAATGCTCATCAAACACTTATTTGGAACATCCCACAGGTGAACAGGCTAATTGGGAACAGGTGGGTGCCATGATTGGGTATAAAAGCGGTTTTCATGAAATGCTCAGTCGTTCACAAACAAAGATGGGGTGAGGGTCACCACTTTGTCAACAAATGCGTGAGCAAATTCTCCAACAGTTTAAGAACAACATTTCTCAACCAGCTATTGCAAGGAATTTACGGATTTCACCATCTACGGTCCGTAATATCATCAAAAGGTTCAGAGAATCTAGAGAAATCACTGCACATAAGTGTAATAAACATTGAATGCCCGTGACCTTGGATCCCTCAGGCGGTACTGCATCAAAAGCCGACATCAGTGTGTAAAGGATATCACCACATGGGCTCAGGAACACTTTAGAAAACCACTGTCAGTAACTACAGTTTCTCACTACATATGTAAGTGCAAGTTAAAACTCTACTATGCAAAGCCAAAGCCATTTATCAACAACACCCAGAAACGCCGTTGGCTTCGTTGGGCCCGAGCTCATCCAAGATGGACTGATGCAAAGTGTAAAAGTGTTCTGTGGTCTGACGAGTCCACATTTCAAATTGTTTTTGGAAACTGTGGATGTTGTGTCCTCCGGAACAAAGAGGAAAATAACTATCTGGATTGTTATAGGCGCAAAGTTGAAAAGCCAGCATCTGTGATGGTATGGGGTGTATTAGTGCCCAAGGCATGGGTAACTTACACATCTGTGAAGGCACCATTAATGCTGAAAGGTACATACAGGTTTAGAGCAACATATGTTGCCATCCAAGCAACGTTACCATGGACGCCCCTGCTTATTTCAGCAAGACAATGCCAAGCCATGTGTTACAACAGCGTGGCTTCATAGTAAAAGAGTGCGGGTACTAGACTGGCCTGCCTGTTGTCCAGACCTGTCTCCCATTGAAAATGTGTGGCGCATTATGAAGCCTAAAATAGCACAACAGAGACCCCGGACTGTTGAACAACTTAAGCTGTACATCAAGCAAGAATGGGAAAGAATTCCACCTGAAAAGTTTACTGAGTGTTGTTAAAAGGAAAGGCCATGTAACACAGTGGTAAAGATGCCCCTGTGACAACTTTTTTGCAATGTGTTGCTGCCATTAAATTCTGAGTTAATGATTATTTGCAAAAAAAAATATGTTTCTCAGTTTGAACATTAAATATCTTGTCTTTGCAGTCTATTCAATTGAATATAAGTTGAAAAGGATTTGCAAGTCATTGTATTCCGTTTTTATTTACCATTTACACAACGTGACAACTTCACTGGTTTTGGGTTTTGTAGATGCCAATGTGTGTTTGAAGTGTAAATTCATACATTTATAGTTTTAAAATGTGGTACACGAGCGCTAATAAGTACTGCCACAACAGAGAGAATTGAAGTAGGCACTGTACATTACTCACGGTTATTGCAATGCATTCTGGGACTTGTAGTAGTATTGGTGTGCACCCTGCATACTCACTGTCACTGACCAGTTTTTAGGTCTTAAAACAATTGTGTTTGTTAGTCAGTTTGTCTGCTCACTGTTAGACAATATTATACAATAATACAATTCATTGCAATTACTACCATCACCATGGTGTTCAGTCCCCAGGGCTGAGTGAAAACTGGTTTTAGGTAGCAGACAGAGGTGGGAATCTTTGGGCACCTCACGATTACGATTTAGGAACTACAACTCGATTATTCAAATTTTGATGCGTCTTTAATTTATGTAAATTGATGCAGTTTTATATGACTTTTTGTTTCACAGAATGTGCGTTTATCACTTGAAACGTTCAAAAACGGTGCATTTGTTATAAGAAACAGTTCAATTAATTCCCACATTTATTAAATTACCGTATTTTCCGGACCATAGGGCGCACCGGATTATAAGGCGCACTGCCGATGAGCGGGTCTAGTCAGGTCTATTTTCATACAAAAGGCGCACCGGATTATAGGGTGCATTAAAGGGGTCTTATTATTATTATTTTTTTCTAAATGTAAAAGACTTCCTTGTGGTCTACATAACATGTAATGGTAGTTCTTTGTTTAAAATGTTGCATAGATGATGTTTTACAGATCATCTTCAAGCCGCTTTCTGACAGTCGCTTCAGGATGCGCCGATTTGTGGGCGGTCTTATTTACGTGTGCCCGTCATCTTTGTTGTAGCGGTGTAGCGTGCAAGGACGGGAGTGGAAGAAGTGTCAAAAGATGGAACTAACTGTTTTAAAGGGGAACATTATCACAATTTCAGAAGGGTTAAAACCACTAAAAATCAGTTCCCAGTGGCTTACTATATTTTTCGAAGTTTTTTTCAAAATTTTACCCATCACGCAATATCCCTAAAAAAAGCTTCAAAGTGCCTGATTTTAACCATCGTTATAAACACCCGTCCATTTCCCTGTGACGTCACATAGTGAAGCCAACACAAACAAACATGGCGGAAAGAACAGCAAGCTATAGCGACATTAGCTCGGATTCAGACTCGGATTTCAGCGGCTTAAGCGATTCAACAGATTACGAATGTTTTGAAACGGATGGTTGTAGTGTGGAGGCAGGTAGCGAAAACGAAATTGAAGAAGAAACTGAAGCTATTGAGCCATATCGGTTTGAACCGTATGCAAGCGAAACCGACGAAAACGACACGACAGCCAGCGACACGGGAGAAAGCGAGGACGAATTCGGCGATCGCCTTCTAACCAACGATTGGTATGTGTTTGTTTGGCATTAAAGGAAACTAACAACTATGAACTAGGTTTACAGCATATGAAATACATTTGGCAACAACATGCACTTTGAGAGTGCAGACAGCCCAATTTTCATCAATTAATATATTCTGTAGACATACCCTCATGTCAGCAGGCCAGGGAAGCTAGGGTCGATATTCTTCTCTTGATCATCTTCGGTGGCATAAGGGACGGTGTGAGCCAAGACATCCAGGGGGTTTAGCTCGCTCGTCTGCGGGAACAAACTGCCGCCATTGCTTGCCGTGCTACCGAGGTCCTTTGTCCCTGAATTGCTCACACACTCCGGCAGATTCAATGGGGGTCTGGCGGCAGATTTCTTTGACTTTATGGTTGGAAATGCATCTGCTTTGAGTGTCGCAGGATATCCACACATTCTTGCCATCTCTGTCGTAGCATAGCTTTCATCGGTAAAGTGTGCGGAACAAACGACTGACCATTTCGTCGGCTTTCACCACAGCCTTGTATTTTGAACAAATTTCGTCCAATTTCTTGCCACTTTCGCATCTTTGGGCCACTGGTGCAACTTGAATCCGTCCCTGTTCGTGTTGTTACACCCTCCGACAACACACCGACGAAAGTGAGAAAATGGCGGATTGCTTCCCGATGTGACGTCATCGCTCCGAGAGCGAATAATAGAAAGGCGTTTAATTCGCCAAAATTCACCCATTTAGAGTTCGGAAATCGGTTAAAAAAATATATGGTCTTTTTTCTGCAACATCAAGGTATATATTGACGCTTACATAGGTCTGGTGATAATGTTCCCCTTTAATGACTTTCAGACTTTACTTCAATCAATAACGGAGCAGCGTCTCTGTCATGTCTTGTGTGATCATGTTTTGTTTTGGTTATGTTCGGTTTCGTTTTTGGACTCTTTGTTTTGTCACCATAGCGACCATTAGTTTCACCCGTTTCACATTTTGCACTCGCACACCTGTTGTCAATCATGTCTGTATAATTGCCAGGAAGTCAGCCTGGCGACATTAACTCTCTTTGACTTCTGCTACCCATGTTACCCATGCTACCATAGTTCCATGCCAAGTGAGTTTTGTCTATATTCTTGTCACAGTAAGTGTTTATTTGTTTCATGTTCATAGTTTTTTGCCCAAGTGCTAGTTTTTGTTTCTTTAGTCAAGTTTGTTCTCCGCCTTTGTGCGCCTTTTGTTTGTACCCTTTTGTTTGTACTTTGTACTTTATAGTAATAATTAAACCATGTCTTTACCTGCGCGCCACGTCCGCTCCAATTCTTGCATCTCGGGAAAACAAACACCCCATAGTCCACGTTATGACAGTCTCCTCACTATTGCAACATCAACGCCGGAAATGTGTCCCGTGAAAAACCGTCCGACCGGAACTCTCTAATAACTAAAGTTCCTTGGGTAAATAATGTAAACTCACTACACCGGTATGTTTTAGCGCTTTCATGGCGAGTTTACTGACAGATATAAGTAAGTACTTTACACTACTTTATATTAGAAATGGCAACAGTGGAGGATGAATGTCCCATAACAAGAAGATAGAGAAAAAGAAAAAGCTTATCGACTACAGACTACAAAGGCGGACACGCGCAAATTGTCAGGACTCATGCAGATCCCAAATACAGATCAGGAGGTACCAGAAGGTAAGAAAAGTTGCTTTTGTATAATATTGCGAAACAAAACGCCAGATTCAGGTGTACTGGAGAGGAGGCTACGCCGGATAGTCGAACATTGGATTCAGGAGGAACAGTGTGGTTTTCGTCCTTGTCGTGGAACTGTGGACCAGCTCTATACTCTCGGCAGGGTCCTTGAGGGTGCATGGGAGTTTGCCCAACCAGTCAACATGTGTTTTGTGGACTTGGAGAAGGCATTCGACCGTGTCCCTCGGGAAGTCATGTGGGGAGTGCTCAGAGAGTATGGGGTATCGGACTGTCTGATTGTGGCTGTCCGCTCCCTGTACGATCAGTGTCAGAGCTTGGTCCGCATTGCCGGCAGTAAGTCGGACACGTTTCCAGTGAGGGTTGGACTCCGCCAAGGCTGCCCTTTGTCACCGATTCTGTTCATAACTTTTACGGACAGAATTTCTAGGCGCAGTCAAGGCGTTGAGGGGATCCGGTTTGGTGGCTGCAGGATTAGGTCTCTGCTTTTTGCAGATGATTTGGTCCTGATGGCTTCATCTGGCCAGGATCTTCAGCTCTCACTGGATCGGTTAGCAGCCGAGTGTGAAGCGACTGGGATGAGAATCAGCGCCTCCAAGTCCGAGTCCATGGTTCTCGCCCGGAAAAGGGTGGAGTGCCATCTCTGGGTTGCGGCGGAGACCCTGCCCCAAGTGGAGGAGTTCAAGTACCTAGGAGTCTTGTTCACGAGTGAGGGAAAAGTGGATCGTGAGATCGACAGGCGGATCAGTGCAGCATCTTCAGTAATGCGGACGCTGTATCGATCCGTTGTGGTGAAGAAGGAGCTGAGCCGGAAGGCAAAGCTCTCAATTTACCGGTCGATCTACGTTCCCATCCTCACCTATGGTCATGAGCTTTGGATTATGACCGAAAGGACAAGATCACGGGTACAGGCGGCCGAAATGAGTTCCCTCCGCCGGGTGGCGGGGCTCTCCCTTAGAGATAGGGTGAGAAGCTCTGCCATCCGGGGGGAGCTCCAAGTAAAGCCACTGCTCCTCCACATCGAGAGGAGCCAGATGAGGTGGTTCGGGCATCTGGTCAGGATGCCACCCGAACGCCTCCCTCGGGAGGTGTTTAGGGCACGTCCAACCGGTAGGAGGCCACGGGGAAGACCCAGGACACGTTGGGAAGACTATGTCTCCCGGCTGGCCTGGGAACGCCTCGGGATCCCCCGGGAGGAGCTGGACAAAGTGGCTGGGGAGAGGAAAGTCCGGGCTTCCCTGCTTAGGCTGCTGCCCCCGCGACCCGACCTCGGATAAGCGGAAGAAGATGGATGGATGGATGGATGGAAAACGCCAGATAATATGTCTTACCTTATACACACACCATAATAATACTCCTATGTTGAAGTACAGTACAATCCATCAAGCGGTGCGGCTTCATAGCTTACCAAAGTTTTTGAGCGCCGTGTGTAATGTTCTATATTTTCAATGGAACATATAAAATGTTGGTATTGTTTACTTGAGTCAAATTGCAGTCTACACGTCGTCGGCGATCACTCGATTGTCCTCCTGTTGGTGGGGTTGCCTTCAGGAGAACGCCTGCGCCTGGAATCTTTTAAAGTGGGGAGACTGGTGCACAGACAGCCACCACACTGTCCTTGGCAAAGAGAAGGCCAGGGTCCAATGGCATGGAGACCAAGACTATTGGGGGCCTATCTTTGTTGCAGCCTTCTTCCGCCTTTGTGACCGTTGTGGAGCTTCCATCCGCCCACTCCGCCGTTGAGGTCTTTTTCGACGAGGGAGACGCGCAGACTCTAACGTCACTTCTTCGCTGTGGGGAGCTGTATCCGGTGGCAAGGGGAACCCAGGACGACCGGCACCTCCTCACAACTGCAGGAGGCTGCCGGAGTTCCGGTCTGTCGGAGGACCGCCTATGGTGCGCCTACCAGCACTTGCTTTTCTCTCAGGGTGTGCTCCCCTAGCCTTTTTGTCTTCCCAGACTAACCCAATGGCATGGAGACCAAGACAATTGAGGGCCCATCTTTGCTGCAGCCTTCTTCCGCCTTTGTGACCGTTGTGGAGCTTCTATGCAACCATCATCCGCCCACTCCGCTGTTGAGGTCTTTTTCGACGAGGGAGACGCGCAGATTCCAACGTCACCTCTTCGCTGTGGGGAGCTGTATCCGGTGGCAAGGGGAACCCAGGACGACCGGCACCTCCTAAAAGCTGCAGGAGGCTGCCGGAGATCCGGTCTGTCGGAGGACCGCCTATGGTGCGCCTACCAGCACTTGCTTTTCTCTCAGGGTGTGCTCCCCTAGCCTTTTTGTCTTCCCAGACTAACCCAATGGCATGGAGACCAAGACAATTGGGGGCCCATCTTTGCTGCAGCCCTCTTCCGCCTTTGTGACCGTTGTGGAGCTTCTATGCAACCATCATCCGCCCACTCCGCCGTTGAGGTCTTTTTCCACGAAGGAGACGCGCAGACTCTAACGTCACTTCTTCGCTGTGGGGAGCTGTATCCGGTGGCAAGGGGAACCCAGGACGACCGGCACCTCCTCACAGCTGCAGGAGGCTGCCGGAGTTCCGGTCTGTCGGAGGACCGCCTATGGTGCGCCTACCAGCACTTGCTTTTCTCTCAGGGTGTGCTCCCCTAGCCTTTTTGTCTTCCCAGACTAACCCAATGGCATGGAGACCAAGACAATTGGGGGCCCATCTTTGCTGCGGCTTTCTTCCGCCTTTGTGACCATTGTGGAGCTTCCATCCGCCCACTCCGCCGTTGAGGTCTTTTTCGACGAGGGAGACGCGCAGACTCCAACGTCACTTCTTCGCTGTGGGGAGCTGTATCCGGTGGCAAGGGAAACCCAGAAGGACCGGCACCTCCTCACAGCTGCTGGAGGCTACCGGAGTTCCGGTCTGTCGGAGGACCGCCTATGGTGCGCCTACCAGCACTTGCTTTTCTCTCAGGGTGTGCTCCCCTAGCCTTTTTGTCTTCCCAGACTAACCCAATGGCATGGAGACCAAGACAATTGGGGGCCCATCTTTGCTGCGGCTTTCTTCCGCCTTTGTGACCATTGTGGAGCTTCCATCCGCCCACTCCGCCGTTGAGGTCTTTTTCGCCGAGGGAGACGCGCAGACTCTAACGTCACTTCTTCGCTGTGGGGAGCTGTATCCGGTGGCAAGGGAAACCCAGAAGGACCGGCACCTCCTCACAGCTGCTGGAGGCTACCGGAGTTCCGGTCTGTTGGAGGACCGCCTATGGTGCGCCTACCAGCACTTGCTTTTCTCTCAGGGTGTGCTCCCCTAGCCTTTTTGTCTTCCCAGACTAACCCACAAGGCAGCGGGGCGAACACGTATCTCTTATGTGTGACCCCCATCATATTGCAGTCTACACATATCTCTTATGTGTGACTGCCATCTACTGGTCACACTTACCATTACACCATGTATTAAATAAAATAGCTTCCAGGTCGGTAAGCACAACCAAAATGATTCCGTACATTAGGCACACCAGGTTATAAGGCGCACTGTCGAGTTTTGAGAAAATTACAGGATTTTAAGTGCGCCCGACAGTCCGAAAATTGGGAAATTTGTTCAAAACTGGAACATATAGGAGATTGTTGGATCTCTCGGTGTAGCCAAATTTTAGAACTGTCTGCATTACTTTATTTACAATAAATACATTAATTCTCGATTATTGACGTTTACTAATCGATTTTATGCGATGCATCTAAAAATGGATTATTTGGCCCACATTTAGTCGCTGATATGTGCAGCTGGGCCTAAAAGTGTCTTTTCAGTGAAACATGAAAACATACTTTACAAATGAATGCAAATTGGTTAATAATAGTCATGATCCATCCAGCCCACCTCTTGGCTTTTCCCCTGGGTGATGAGTCGTGCCATGACAGCATCCAGCTCACTGAACTTATTGAGAGTGATGCTGATGTCTTTGTAAAGCTCTTTGTACTCTTGATACTGGTCATTGAACACAGCTTTGTACTTTTCCCTTTCGTCCGGGCTGCCGATTTCTGGGTACTTCCTGCAGGGACAGATACGACAGTTAAGTTGTCACTTGGACTCATGCTAGCCATCCATGCATTAGGAATACAAACAAAAGGGAAGGCTTGCTCACATGATATAGTCTGCGATGATGTGGACTTCAGGAACGCATGCCGGCGTCACAGTTTTGTTCCGACAGGCAGGACTCTTCTGGACTTGCGGGCTGGCGAGGCTTTGGCGTGCGCTCCTTTCTGTTTCAGCCTTGACGGACATGTGTTTTGCTTTTGGCGGGGCCAGCAGGTTGGAGCCAGGGCCTTCTTTTAGACTCTAAGGAGGATACAAAATAATCACTTACTTGTCGCACAGACACACTTCATTTGCAGCAATAAGTAGTGTACACTGTATTGCCAACACTACATTTGCATGACATCCTGGAATCCTGGAATACACACTGCAAGTATATACAAACCCCGTTTCCATATGAGTTGGAAAATTGTGTTAGATGTAAATATAAACGGAATACAATGATTTGCAAATCCTTTTCAACCCATATTCAATTGAATGCACTACAAAGACAACATATTTGATGTTCAAACTCATAAACTTTATTTTTTTTTTGCAAATAATAATTAACTTAGAATTTCATGGCTGCAACATGTGCCAAAGTAGTTGGGAAGGGGCATGTTCACCACTGTGTTACATGGCCTTTCCTTTTAACAACACTCAGTAAACATTTGGGAACTGAGGAGACACATTTTTTAAGCTTCTCAAGTGGAATTCTTTCCCATTCTTGCTTGATGTACAGCTTAAGTTGTTCAACAGTCCGGGGGTCTCCGTTGTGGTATTTTAGGTTTCATAATGCGCCACACATTTTCAATGGGAGACAGGTCTGGACTACAGGCAGGCCAGTCTAGTACCCGCAATCTTTTACTATGAAGCCACGTTGATGTAACACGTGGCTTGGCATTGTCTTGCTGAAATAAGCAGGGGCGTCCATGGTAGCGTTGCTTGGATGGAAACATATGTTGCTCCAAAACCTGTATGTACCTTTCAGCATTAATGGCGCCTTCACAGATGTGTAAGTTACCCATGTCTTGGGCACTAATACACCCCCATACCATCACAGATGCTGGCTTTTCAACTTTGCGCCTATAACAATCCGGATGGTTCTTTTCCTCTTTGGTCCGGAGGACACGACGTCCACAGTTTCCAAAAACAATTTGAAATGTGGACTCGTCAGACCACAGAACACTTTTCCACTTTGTATCAGTCCATCTTAGATGAGCTCAGGCCCAGCGAAGCCGACGGTGTTTCTGGGTGTTGTTGATCAACGGTTTTCGCCTTGCATAGGAGAGTTTTAAATTGCACTTACAGATGTCGCGACCAACTGTAGTTATTGACAGTGGATTTCTGAAGTGTTCCTGAGCCCATGTGGTGATATCCTTTACACACCGATGTCGCTTGTTGATGCAGTACAGCCTGAGGGATCGAAGGTCACGGGCTTAGCTGCTTACGTGCAGTGATTTCTCCAGATTCTCTGACCCTTTGATGATATTACGGAGCGTAGATGGTGAAATCCCTAAATTCCTTGCAATAGCTGGTTGAGAAAGGTTTTTCTTAAACTGTTCAACAATTTGCTCACGCATTTGTTGACAAAGTGGTGACCCTCGCCCCATCCTTGTTTGTGAATGACTGAGCATTTCATGGAATCTACTTCTATACCCAATCATGGCACCCACCTGTTCCCAATTTGCCTGTTCACCTGTGGGATGTTCCAAATAAGTGTTTGATGAGCATTCGTCAACTTTATCTATCACCATCTTTCCCAACTTCTTTGTCACCTGTTGCTGGCATCAAATTCTAAAGTTAATGATTATTTGCAAAAAAAAAAATGTTTATCAGTTTGAACATCAAATATGTTGTCTTTGTAGCATATTCGACTGAATATGGGTTGAAAATGATTTGCAAATCATTGTATTAGGTTTATATTTACATCTAACACAATTTCCCAACTCATATGGAAACAGGGTTTGTAAATGAGCTCAAATATACCTACAAATGAGGCCAAATGAAAAATGCCTCAAATAGCATGTTAGCACCGATTAGCTTGCAGTCATGCACTGACCAAATATGCCTGATTTGCACTCAATAACATCAACAAAGTGAACCTTTGTGCATTCATGCACAGTATAAAACGTTTGGTGGACAAAATGAGACAAATAAGGAGTGGAAGATTTTACATGTAAACAAACTGTTGCGTCACAGTCCACACTATGGTGAGCTCAAGAACCGCCAAATATAGTAGGACAAAACGATGTTCACCAAATACTCTCATCAGTGAAGCATACACACAAACATTAAACAGTGGTAGTTCTAACAATTGGGAAGGTTTTTGTCATGTTTGTCCTCAAACAAAAAGCATTCTAAAACCAAAAAAATATTTTCCCCATTTTTTTTCCATTTTCAATCCTTTTTTGAAAATGCTCCAGGGAGCCACTAGGACAGCACTAAAGCGCCGCATGCGGCTCGAGCGCCGCGGGTTGCTGACCCCCGACCTAACCAGTCAATCGTCTATGCTTTTGTAATTATTGTGAGTACAGGCCCTCATCTACTATCATTTTCCACAACAGAAGGAGTCAATTCACTGCTGTGCGTTCGTGTCACATATTGTGTCTCGGAAGAGAACCGCATGGTCAACGGAATGCCAGCAGAAAACGCTGATACACCACTAACGAAAAAAAGCAAGCTCACTGCGGATTGTCTCGACTGACACTAAATTACATCAGATTTGTTCTCCCTCTTTTGTTCTGACTTGTGTGTCTTCATTAGTGGAATTGCTCATGTCAGTTATAATAAACTTTACACACAAAAAAAATCAATACCTTTGAAATAACTTGGCGGAGGTGGTACCTAAGTGGGGTATTAGATTTTGGTTCTGCTGAGTGTGGCATGAGGCAGTAGAGGAATAAAAAAAAAAGGGGCTTAAACTGGATAAATATTTACAGTAAATAACAGAAAGTAAGCGCTTCATAAGACTCGTTAAAATGTATGACGCACAATATATTGAATAATATACTGTACTCTAACATACAGTACATGAATATTGAATGCCAGTAGAGTGTAATACTATTACTTATTATTTTATAATATTTATACAGATAATTTATGTATATATATATATATATATGAATATATATATATTGTCTGTATTTATATATATATATATATATATATATATATATATATATATATATATATATATATATATATATGAATAAATATATATATATATATATATATATATATATACATATATATATATATATATGAATAAATATATATATATGTATATATATGAATATATATATATATATATATGAATAAATATATATATATATGTATATATATATGAATATATATATATATATATATATAAATACAGATAATATATATATATATATATATATATATATATATAAATACAGATAATATATATATATATATATCTGTATTTATTTATATATATATATATATGAATATATATATATATATATATATATATATATATATATATATATATATATATATATATATATATATATATATATATATATATATATATATATATATATATATATATAAGAATATATATATATTAGGGGTGTAACGGTACACAAAAATTTAGAGGTCACGGTTCAGTTCATTTTCGGTACAGTAAGAAAACAACAAAATATAAATGTTTTTGGTTATTTATTTACCAAATTTGCAAAATCTTCCACCAAAAATGTTTTTCTTAGTGGAATATTTGATGTGAAGTAGTGGGAACCTTGGATAGGTCAATAATTCATAATAACATTGATTTTGATTCAATATTATGTTTTGAGCAATGACAGTTTGAAAGAAAAAAAAAAAACAGCTTTGTTTTATTAGTCAACATTGCAACTTTTTCTAAATTACATTTAACCTTTAAGCTTTTTTATTTCACTTTTGTTATGTTTTTGTTTATTTTAATGGTATTTTTAGAATGTGCCGTGGGCCTTTAAAACGTTAGCTGTGGGACGCAAATGGCCTCCGGGGCACACTTTTGACACCCCTGCTATAGATAATAAAACATTAAATCTGATAAATCTATGGATAAAAAGCATGCGCGTTTATCATAACTCTCTCGCTCGCGCTCTCTTTGTCTCTCCCCCTCCCTCACCAATGCTGCTGCGCGCACAATTTGTTTTGTTTTTAACCTTCTTAACTCTGAACGTACATTGTTAATACACGCAACCATAGCTCGGGGTGCCGGACATTTGGGGTGTTTGGGGGCCACCGCCTGGGCAGCCACCGGGGGAGGGCATGTCCGGTGGGGGGAGGACGTGTGGTCAGGACCTGGCCCGGTCTTGGTATATCCCTTTGTCCACAACTGCGTGAGCAAATAGTCAAACAGTTTAAGAACAACGTTTCTCAAAGTGCAATTGCAAGAAATGTAGGGATTTCAACATCTACGGTCCATAATATCATCAAAAGGTTCAGAGAATCTGGAGAAATCACTCCACGTAAGCGGCATGAATGACCGTGACCTTCGATCCCTCAGACGGCACCGTATCAAAAACCGACATCAATCTCTAAAGGATATCACCACATGGGCTCAGGAACACTTCAGAAAACCACTGTCACTAAATACAGTTGGTCGCTACATCTGTAAGTGCAAATTAAAGCTCTACTATGCAAAGCCAAAGCCATTTATCAACAACACCCAGAAACGCCGCCGGCTTCTCTGGGCCCTAGATCATCTAAGATGGACTCATGCAAAGTGGAAAAGTGTTCTGTGGTCTGACGAGTCCACATTTCAAATTGTTTTTGGAAATATTCGACATTGTGTCATCCGGACCAAAGGGGAAGCGAACCATCCATAATTTTTGTTTTGTCCACACAATTTGCCCATTTAAAGCATGCAGAAAAACGTAAAGGGTACCAAAATAAATGATCTATTTTCTGTTGATTGGTCTACTGAGAATGATCGTGTTATACAAGAATAAAAAATTGCGTTGTGCCATGCTGAGTTTTGCAATAAATCGCGTGATGCAAATGTACAAACCCCGTTTCCATATAAGTTGGGAAATTGTGTTAGATGTAAATATAAACGGAATACAATGATTTGCAAATCATTTTCAACCCATATTCAGTTGAATATGCTACAAAGACAACATATTTGATGTTCAAACTGATAAACATTTTTTTTTTGCAAATAATCATTAACTTTAGAATTTGATGCCAGCAACACGTGACAAAGAAGTTGGGAAAGGTGGCAATAAATACTGATAAAGTTGAGGAATGCTCATCAAACACTTATTTGGAACATCCCACAGGTGTGCAGGGAACAGGTGGGTGCCATGATTGGGTATAAAAGTAGATTCCATGAAATGCTCAGTCATTCACAAACAAGGATGGGGCGAGGGTCACCACTTTGTCAACAAATGCGTGAGCAAATTGTTGAACAGTTTAAGAAAAACCTTTCTCAACCAGCTATTGCAAGGAATTTAGGGATTTCACCATCTATGGTCCGTAATATCATCAAAGGGTTCAGAGAATAGGGAGAAATCACTGCATGTAAGCAGCTAAGCCCGTGACCTTCGATCCCTCAGGCTGTACTACATCAACAAGCGACATCAGTGTGTAAAGGATATCACCACATGGGCTCAGGAACACTTCAGAAACCCACTGTCAGTAACTACAGTTGGTCGCTACATCTGTAAGTGCAAGTTAAAACTCTCCTATGCAAGGCGAAAACCGTTTATCAACAACACCCAGAAACGCCGCCGGCTTCTCTGGGCCCGAGATCATCTAAGATGGACTCATGCTAAGTGGAAAAGTGTTCTGTGGTCTGACGAGTCCACATTTCCAAATTGTTTTTGGAAACTGTGGACGTCGTGTCCTCCGGACCAAAGAAGAAAAGAACCATCCGGATTGTTATAGGCGCAAAGTTGAAAAGCCAGCATCTGTGATGGTATGGGGGTGTATTAGTGCCCAAGACATGGGTAACTTACACATCTGTGAGGGCACCATTAATGCTGAAAGGTACATACAGGTTTTGGAACAACATATGCTGCCATCTAAGCGCCGTCTTTTTCATGGACGCCCCTGCTTATTTCAGCAAGACAATGCCAAGCCACATTCAGCACGTGTTACAACAGCGTGGCTTCGTAAAAAAAAGAGTGCGGGTACTTTCCTGGCCCGCCTGCAGTCTAGACCTGTCTCCCATTGAAAATGTGTGGCGCATTATGAAGCGTAAAATACGACAGCGTAGACTCCGGACTGTTGAACGACTGAAGCTCTACATAAAACAAGAATGGGAAAGAATTCCACTTTCAAAGCTTCAACAATTAGTTTCCTCAGTTCCCAATTGTTTATTGAGTGTTGTTAAAAGTGTCAGGCTTGCCCCTGACAGTTTGGTTGTGTTTTAGTTTTTCCTCTGTGTGTAGTATTTCCTGTCAGCGCTCTTGTTTTGGTTCTGTTTCCTGTTTGTCTCCCTGAGTGCTGTGTCCCCTCAGCTGTGGCTGATTGGCACCTGGCCACACCTGGTGTCAATCAGCCAGCTGCTATTTATACCTGCCCTACCCTCCAGTCACTGCTGGATTATTGTCATTGTCACTACTACCTGTCTTAATACTTGTCGTTGTAGCTCTGTCTACTTTTGTTTCACTCTGCTCATGTCCTAGTTCCTTCGTGTCACAGTACCGGTAAGTGTTTTTGTTTCTTGTCCACAGTTAGCCTCTGTGCTATTTTAGTTCATAGCCAAGTTTGTTCTCCGCCTTGTGCGCACCTTTTGTTTGTTCCCTTTTTTTTTTTTTTTTTGCTATAGTATTAAATCATGTTTTCTCGCTCAATGCCTGCCGTCATCTCTGCATCTTGGGGTTCGTCACCAACAAACTCTGACAAAAAGAAAAGGTGACGTAACACAGTGGTGAACATGCCCTTTCCCAACTACTTTGGCACGTGTTGCAGCCATGAAATTCTAAGTTCATTATTATTTGCAAAAAAAAAATAAAGTTTATGAGTTTGAACATCAAATATGTTGTCTTTGTAGTGCATTCAATTGAATATGGGTTGAAAAGGATTTGCAAATCATTGTATTCCGTTTATATTTACATCTAACACAATTTCCCAATTTCGGACGCTGATCCGTTGTGGTGAAGAAGGAGCTGAGCCGGAAGGCAAAGCTCTCAATTTACCGGTCGATCTACGTTCCCATCCTCACCTATGGTCATGAGCTTTGGGTTATGACCGAAAGGACAAGATCACGCGTACAAGCGGCTGAAATGAGTTTCCTCCGCCGGGTGGCGGGGCTCTCCCTTAGAGATAGGGTGAGAAGCTCTGTCATTCGGGAGGGGCTCAAAGTAAAGCCGCTGCTCCTCCACATCGAGAGGAGCCAGATGAGGTGGTTCGGGCATCTGGTCAGGATGCCACCCGAACGCCTCCCTAGAGAGGTGTTTAGGGCACGTCCGACCGGTAGGAGGCCGCGGGGAAGACCCAGGACACGTTGGGAAGACTATGTCTCCCGGCTGGCCTGGGAACGCCTCGGGGTCCCACAGGAAGAGCTGGACGAAGTGGCTGGGGAGAGGGAAGTCTGGGCTTCCCTGCTTAGGCTGCTGCCCCCGCGACCCGACCTCGGATAAGCGGAAGAGGATGGATGGATGGATGGATGGACAATTTCCCAACTCATATGGAAACGGGGTTTGTACAACTTTCTCCGACGCTGCCACAGGACGACATGTTTTATGGCACTCCTTTGTCTCATTTTGTCCACCAAACGTTTTATACTGTGCGTGAATGCACAAAGGTGAGCTTTGTTGATGTTATTGACTTGTTGGTGTGCTAATCAGGCATATTTGGTCACTGCATGACTGCAAGCTAATTGATGCTAACATGCTATTTAGGCTAGCTGTATGCACTTATTTCATCATTATGCCTCGTTTGTAGCTATATTTGAGCTCATTTAATTTCCTTTACTTATGTCCTCTGTGTATTTAATTTATATTTACATGTCTCATGACACTTTATATATCCGTTTATATTTACATCAAACACAATTTCCCAACTCATATGGAAACGGGGTTTGTAGATTGATTGTTCTCACGCAAACGTTCCTTACCGTGAACTTGACCTCATAGTACCCCCTCTGTCTCCGTTTGGCCTCGTGCCGCCACATCTTCAGACAGACCAGGAAACTTCCCAGATACATTGCCATGTTGATGAAGAGGAAGGCCGTCCCCGCCATCTGGCCCCCTTCCACCCGACAGAGACCGGCCAGTATCGGATGGACGCCTATGGTCATGTAGCACAACCCGCCGCGGTTCAAGTCGTTCACGTACACGATCCCCGCCGCCATGTAGAGCAGGAAGAGCGCTACGTTGACGAAGGCTTCGGTCACGGGCCACCAGGGGGCATCGAGGAGGATGGTGCGGTAATACATCGTCATTCCCATTACCAGGAGGATCAGGGTCATGATCCAAGAGACTCCGGCCACCGACACAACGAAGGGAGTCATAGGGCCGCTGTAGCTGTATCCAGACAGGCCCAGCCCGTTGTTGTACACGCCATTGTAGTGCCCGTAGGTGTTGGACCATTCGCTGTCTTTCTGGATGTAGCCGATGACACAAGCAACAACCATGGCCCCGAACAGGAGCTCAACGCCGGCGAGAAGCCTGAGAAGGCCGGGCCATGACTTCAGGTAAGAGTACTTGAGCTTGTAGACCTCCAGCTTCTCAGCATAGTACTCCGCCGGGTGGATGCTTGTGAGCAAGGAGTCCTCAATGGAGTTTCCATTTCTGACCTCGTCATTAGAGGTGTCCTGCAGGGTTTCGTTCCATTTCTTGCGGTCCACCAAGGGACTCACGGGAGGGCTCACCCTGGTCCCGTTGGGTAGGATCTGGATCCGACCGCTGCTTGCTTCAGAGTCATCGGCGCCGTCTTCCTTTTTCGTCCGGTACTGGACCATGCTGCCCCATGACAGAGGGATGAGGGTTTTCAGCCGGTCCTTCATGCTGCCTTTTTTGTCATCCTTCTCCAAATAAGGCGGAACGCTGGATGCGCTGCTTGAGGAGACATTGCTCTTTTCTGGTGTGGGTGTGTGAGCGACCCACACGGGTGCCAGCGGAGCTCCAGTGGACTTCTTCATGTTGTGGACTTACTGGGGTAAGAGGGCGGTGACAATCATTCTGTAAAATACGAGATGGATGTTATTATGGGTCAGGGGTCGGCAACCCGCGGCTCTTTGATCACTCTGATGCGGCTCAGCTGCATACTTGACGACCCTCCCGATTTTCCCGGGAGAGTTCCGGATTTCGGTGCCTCTCGCAGAAAACTCCCGGGATTGATATTCTCCGATTTTCACCCTAACAATAATAATAAGGGCGTGCCATGATTGTACAGCATTTAGCACCCTCTACAATCTGTACACATAGCGTCCCAGCCCAGCCTTTTGTTATTTGCATCTTCTGCTTGCATGCGTAAGTGACAGCAAGACATACTTGGTCAACAGCCACACAGGTTACACTGACGGTGGCCATATAAAAAAACTTTAAGACTCTTACTAATAATGCGCCACACTTTGAACCAAAACCAAACAAGAATGACAAACACATTTTGGGAGAACATCTACACCTTAACACAACATAAACACAACAGAACAAATACCCAGAATCCCATGCAGCCCTGACTCTTCCGGGCTACATTATACACCCCTGCTACCACCAAACCCCCCCCCCCCCCCCCCCCTCCGTGCGTCGGTTGAGGTGGGCGGGGTTTGGTAGCGGGGGTGTATGTAGCCCGGAAGAGTTAGGGCTGCATGGGATTCTGGGTATTTGTTCTGTTGTGTTTATGTTGTGTTACGGTGCAGATGTTCTCCCGAAATGTGTTTGTTATTCTTGTTTGATGTGGGTTCACAGTGTGGCGCGTTCTTAGTAAGAGTGTTCAAGTTTTTTATACCGCCACCGTCAGTGTAACCTGTGTGGTTGTTGACCAAGTATGCCTTGCTGTCGCACGTGAGCAAGCAGAAGCCCCATACAACGTGTGGCTAGACCGGCACGTTGGTTGTAGTGGGTGCTAAATGCTGTACCTTCACGGGACGTTCGAAGGAATAGTTGCCTCGTATTTCGTAGTCTGTCGGAAAAATCGGGAGGGTTGACAAGTATGACGCTCTCATATAAAACTTGCGGGCCGCACTAACATTCAATTTTCAAATTAAGGTGTGGGCCGCGTGTCTGAGACCCTTGGTTTAAACATAGCACAAAGCAAAAAAAAAACTTTGTATGCAGTGTTATTTCATTTTAAATTACAAAAGATTTTTGTGGCTCCCATTGTTTTCTTTAATTTGTGAAACTGGTCAAAATGGCTCTTTGAGTGGTAAAGGTTGCCGACCCCTGTTATGGGTCAATGTCACATACAAACCCCGTTTCCATATGATTTGGGAAATTGTGTTAGATGTAAATATTGTCACGTGGGGGGGTCGCAGCTTGCTGCGGGGTTGTTCTTCCAACGCAAAAAACGGCTCCGGACGACAGCGTGAAGGTAAGCTTGGATTTATTTAACATAAATCACTCACTCCCACAAACACAAAAATACAACAAAAAAAGGCAAGCGTGCCTAAAACACAAGTGAAGTTGCTAAATAGATCAGAAGCTATGGCATGGACGAGGAAACTTACTTGGTCAGAAAGAGACATGAACCGGTGTGGCATAAAGACAATGCAGGCAGAACGAGTGATGAACAAAGGTAGGCTTAAATAACAGTGACATGATTGGTGAAAACAGGTGCGTGACTCAAAACGTGAAACAGGTGCGTGACGTGACCGGTGAAAACTAATGGGTTGCTATGGTGACAAACAAGAGTGCACAATGAGTACAAACGTGGAACAGGTGAAACTAATGGGTAACTTTGGAAACAAGACAAGGGAGTGAAAAGCCAGAAGCTAAAGAGTCCAATAACTAAACAAAACAAAACATGACTAAAACAAAACATGATTACACAGACATGACAAATATAAACGGAATACAATGATTTGCAAATCCTTTTCAACCCATATTCAATTGAATGCACTACAAAGACAACATATTTGATGTTTAAACTCATAAACTTTATTTTTTTTTTGCAAATAATAATTAACTTAGAATTTCATGGCTGCAAAACGTGCCAAAGTAGTTGGGAAATGGGTATGTTCACCACTGTGTTACATGGCCTTTTCTTTTAACAACAATCAGTAAACGTTTGGGAACTGAGGAGACACATTTTTTAAGCTTCTCAGGTTGAATTCTTTCCCATTCTTGCTTGATGTACAGCTTAAGTTGTTCAACAGTCCGGGGGTCTCCGTTGTGGTATTTTAGGCTTCATAATGCGCCACACATTTTCAATGGGAGACAGGTCTGGACTACAGGCAGGCCAGTCTAGTACCCGCACTCTTTTACTATGAAGCCACGTTGATGTAACACGTGGCTTGGCATTGTCTTGCTGAAATAAGCAGGGGCGTCCATGATAACGTTGTTTGGATGGTTGCTCCAAAACCTGTATGTACCTTTCAGCATTAATGGCGCCTTCACAGATGTGTAAGTTACCCATGTCTTGGGCACTAATGCACCCCCATACCATCACAGATGCTGGCTTTTCAACTTTGAGCCTATAACAATCCGAATGGTTCTTTTCCTCTTTGGTCCGGAGGACACGACGTCCACAGTTTCCAAAAACTATTTGAAATGTGGACTCGTCAGACCACAGAACACTTTTCCACTTTGTATCAGTCCATCTTAGATGAGCTCAGGCCCAGCGAAGCCGACGGCGTTTCTGGGTGTTGTTGATAAACGGTTTTCGCCTTGCATAGGAGAGTTTTAACTTGCACTTACAGATGTAGCGACCAACTGTAGTTACTGACAGTGGGTTTCTGAAGTGTTCCTGAGCCCATGTGGTGATATCCTTTACACACTGATGTCGCTTGTTGATGCAGTACAGCCTGAGGGATCGAAGGTCACGGGCTTAGCTGCTTACGTGCAGTGATTTCTCCAGATTCTCTGAACCCTTTGATGATATTACAGACCGTAGATGGTAAAATCCCTAAATTCCTTGCAATAGCTGGTTGAGAAAGGTTTTTCTTAAACTGTTCAACAATTTGCTCACGCATTTGTTGACAAAGTGGTGACCCTCGCCCCATCCTTGTTTGTGAATGACTGAGCATTTCATGGAATCTACTTTTATACTCAATCATGGCACCCACCTGTTCCCAATTTGCCTGTTCACCTGTGGGATGTTCCAAATAAGTGTTTGATGTTTGAATAAGTGTTTGACCTTTCCCAACTTCTTTGTCACGTGTTGCTGGCATCAAATTCTAAAGTTAATGATTATTTGCACAAAAAAAAATGTTTATGAGTTTGAACATCAAATATGTTGTCTTTGTAGCATATTCAACTGAATATGGGTTGAAAATAATTTGCAAATCATTGTATTCCGTTTATATTTACATCTAACACAATTTCCCAACTCATATGGAAACAGGGTTTGTATACAGTTGATATTGTGGGGGCGGATTACTGGAATCCAAGGTAACTGCACACAACTCAGAGCTTTTCTTCTTGTCACTCACACACGGACACACTATAGCGTGCCAAGTCAATGAAATACAGGATGACTATTATCGTCTACCAGTTGTTGTTGTTTTTTTACTGATATTGAAAACATCATGACTAATGTTGTATTCCCAAACAAATCACACAATGCCTACGCAAAGCATTGCTGTCAAAGCCAACAGCAAGTTGAAATATAACTGACTAAAGTACAAACCCCAAAACCAGTGAAGTTGGCACGTTGTGTAAATGGTAAATAAAAACAGAATACAATGATTTGCAAATCCTTTTCAACTTATATTCAATTGAATAGACTGCAAAGACAATATACTTAACTGAGAAACTTTATTTTTTGCAAATATTAGCACATTTGGAACTTGATGCCTGCAACATGTTTCAAAAAAGCTGGCACAAGTGGCAAAAAAGACTGAGAAAGTTGAGGAATGCTCATCAAACACTTATTTGGAACATCCCTACAGGTGAACAGGCAAATTGGGAACAGGTGGGTGCCATGATTGGGTATAAAAGCAGCTTCCATAAAAATGCTCAGTCATTCACAAACAAGGATGGGGCGAGGGTCACCACTTTGTCAACAAATGCGTGAGCAAATTGTCCAACAGTTTAAGAACAACATTTCTCAACCAGCTTTGCAAGGAATTTAGGGATTTCACCATCTACGGTCCGTAATATTATCAAAAGGTTCAGAGAATCTGGAGAAATCACTGCACGTAAGCGATGATATTACGGACCTTCGACCCCTCGGGGGGTACTTCATCAAAAAGTGACATCAATGTGTAAAGGATATCACCACATGGGCTCAGGAACACTTCAGAAAACCACTGTCAGTAACTACAGTTGGTCGCTACATCTGTAAGTGCAAGTTAAAACTCTACAATGCAAAGCGAAAAAGCCATTTATCAAGTTTCAAGTTTAAGTTTATTCACAATACCATATAACAATTACAATAGTAGTGAAATATCATCATTTAAAGATGTTGGTATGTGAAAGGGTCCCCCAAATAAGCTAGAAGGAGCTTTTGACAGAGGGTCCAGAGGACAGTATATACATGGAATGATGAAACATGGTAGCAAGCACAACAACAAAAAACAAAAAAAACAACTCTATATGATTAACACAAGATAATAGTACTAAAGCAAGCATACACATACATACATACATTCATTCAACCATGCAAAACCCAACAGTAGTCTACCCCACATGAGGCATTAAATATAGGTGGTTAATAGGTAAGTTTTCAGTTTCTTTTTGAAGTTGAAGAATGGATACAGCATCTTGAGGCTCTCATTAAGCTCTCAACAACACCCAGAAACGCCGCCGGCTTCGCTGGGCCCGAGCTCATCAAAGATGGACTGTTGCAAAGTGTAAAAGTGTTCTGTGGTCTGACGAGTCCACATTTCAAAATGTTTTTGGAAACTGTGGACGTCGTGTCCTCCGGAACAAAGAGAACAAAAACCGTCCGGATTGTTATAGGCGCAGAGTTCAAAAGCCAGCATCTGTGATGGTATGGGGGTGTATTAGTGCCTAAGGGATGGGTAACTTACACATCTGTGAAGGGACCATTAATGCTGAAAGTTACATACAGGTACATATGTTGCCATCCAAGCAACGTTATTATGGACGCCCCTGCTTATTTCAGCAAGACAATGCCAAGCCACGTGTTACAACAAAATGTGAAAATGTGTGACGCATTATGAAGCATAAAATACCACAACTTAAGCTGTACATCAGGCAAGAATCGGAAATAATTCCACCTTATAAGCTTCAAAAATGTGTCTCCTCAGTTCCCAAACCTTTACTGAGTGTTGTTAAAAGGAAAGGCCATGTACACAGTGGTAAAAATGCCCCTTTTTACAATGTGTTGCTGCCATTAAATTCTAAGTTAATGATTATTTGCAAAAAAAAACAACAAGTTTCTCAGTTGGAACATTAAATATCTTGTCTTTGCAGTCTATTCAATTGAATATAAGTTGAAAAGGATTTGCAAATCATTGTATTCTGTTTTTATTTACCATTTACACAACGTGACAACTTCACTGCGGTTTTGTACGACAACACCATTGGACCATAATCCATCACAACAAACTGCGAACTCGCAACAACCCACCGTTAAACTATCAGCTCGTACCACCACCCGACAACATCTTGACAGTGGAAACTAGCTGAGGTCCAGCCTCACCTTGAGTTCCTCGTCAAGTCGCTTCATGTGCGGTCATGAAGGTGTTTAGTTTCGGCCCCGGGAAACGATATGGACGACAAAATGGCTTCTCGCGCTGCACCAGGCCCACGCGGCTCACCCAGCTCTGTGTTTAAAGTGTCTCGCTGCTGGAGGTGAGGCATTCACACACACACACACACACACACACACACACACACGTGTGTGTGATTGGCCAACAAGTGGAGAACTGGAGGGAGGGAGGTGAAGCTTAAACATTAAACCTGACCTCCTTGTACTGACTGGTACCAGTAGGCTAATCTGTGTGATCGAGAGAGAGAAACATTATTAGTTAGCTATGCATCAACATATCATTTTCAATACTATTTAGTCTACTCTGCACTATTAGCACCCACTTGCACTTTAACTGGTGGCTCGGGGGCCAAATCCGGCCCGGAAATGACAGCATACCGGCCCCCCGACTTCATTTTTTATCAATCAATCAATCAATGTTTATTTATATAGCCCTAAATCACAAGTGTCTCAAAGGGCTGCACAAGCCACAACGACATCCTCGGTACAAAGCCCACATACGGGCAAGGAAAACTCACCCCAGTGGGACGTCGATGTGAATGACTATGAGAAACCTTGGAGAGGACCGCATATGTGGGTAACCCCCCCCCCCTCTAGGGGAGACCGAAAGCAATGGATGTCGAGTGGGTCTGACATAATATTGTGAGAGTCCAGTCCATAGTGGATCCAACATAATAGTAAGAGTCCAGTCCATAGTGGGGCCAGCAGGACACCATCCCGAGCGGAGACGGGTCAGCAGCGCAGAGATGTTCCCAGCCGATGCACAGGCGAGCGGTCCACCCCGGGTCCCGACTCTGGACAGCCAGCACTTCATCCATGGCCACCGGACCTGTGCCCCCCCCCCCCTCAAGGAAAAGGGGAGCAGAGGAGAAAAGAAAAGAAACGGCAGATCAACTGGTCCAACAGGGGGTCTATTTAAAGGCTAGAGTATACAAATGAGTTTTAAGATGGGACTTAAATGCTTCTACTGAGGTAGCATCTCTAATTGTTACCGGGAGGGCATTCCATAGTACTGGAGCCCCAATAGAAAACGCTCTATAGCCCGCAGACTTTTTTTGGGCTCTGGGAATCACTAATAAGCCGGAGTTATTTGAACGCAGATTTCTTGCCGGGACATATGGTACAATGCAATCGACAAGATAGGACGGAGCTAGACCGTGTAGTATTTTATACGTAAGTAGTAAAACCTTAAAGTCACATCTTAAGTGCACAGGAAGCCAGTGCAGGTGAGCCAGTATAGGTATATATATAGGTATATATGTATATACAGTATAGGCGTAATATGATCAAACTTTCTTGTTCTTGTCAAAAGTCTAGCAGCCGCATTTTGTACCAACTGTAATTTTTTAATGCTAGACATAGGGAGACCCGAAAATAATACGTTACAGTAGTCGAGACGAGACGTAACGAACGCATGAATAATGATCTCAGCGTCGCTAGTGGATAAAATAGAACGAATTTTAGCGATATTACGGAGATGGAAGAAGGCCGTTTTAGTAACACTCTTAATGTGTGACTCAAATGAGAGAGTTGGGTCGAAGATAATACCCAGATTCTTTACTGATTCGCCTTGTGTAATTGTTTGGTTGTCAAATGTTAAGGTGGTATTATTAAATAAATGTCGGTGTTTAGCAGGACCGATAATCAGCATTTCCGTTTTCTTGGCGTTGAGTTGCAAGAAGTTAGCGGACATCCATTGTTTAATTTCATTAAGACACGCCTCCAGCTGACTACAATCCGGCGTGTTGTAGTAAGAGTCCAGTCCATAGTGGGGCCAGCAGGACACCATCCCGAGCGGAGACGGGTCAGCAGCGCAGAGATGTTCCCAACCGATACACAGGCGAGCGGTCCATCCCGGGTCCCGACTCTGGACAGCCAGCACTTCATCCATGGCCACCGGACCTGTGCCCCCCCCCACACACACAAGGAAGAGGGGAGCAGAAAAGAAAAGAAAACGGCAGATCAACTGGTCTAACAGGGGGGCTATTTAAAGGCTAGAGTATACAAATGAGTTTAAAGATGGGACTTAAATGCTTCTACTGAGGTAGCATCTCTAATTGTTACCGGGAGGACATTCCATAGTACTGGAGCCCCAATAGAAAACGCTCTATAGCCTGCAGACTTTTTTTGGGCTCTGGGAATCACTAATAAGCCGGAGTTCTTTGAACGCTCTTATGGCAAATTCCTAAAAACACTATAGTGCTCCTGTTGTGTAGAAGAACTTGGACCACTGTAAACACATTGGCAGATCCTTGCATTGACATTTTAACCTTGCTCGCAAATATAGAACACTGGGGTCCAAAATGTGTGATTTACATACAGTCGTGGTCAAAAGTTTGCATACACTTGTAAAGAACATAATGTCATGGCTGTCTTGAGTAGGGGTCCCGAAACTACGGCCCGCCAGCATCCAAAATCCGGCCCACAGGAAGTTAAAAAAATGTTTTTTTAAATTTTTTAATTTTTTTTATTTATTATTATTTTTAATATTATTTTATTATTATTTTATTTTCATTTTCTACCGCTTGTTACTCTTGGTGTCCCCTAGCCCAGGGGTCGGCAACCCGCGGCCCCGGAGCTGCATGCGGCTCTTTGATCACTCTGATGCGGCTCAGCAGCTTACTTGCTGAACCCCCCAATTTTCCCGTGAGACTTCCTGATTTCAGTGCCTCTCGCAGAAAACTCCCGGGATTAATATTCACCGATTTTCACCCTTACAGATATAATAAGGGCGTGCCATGATGGTTTAACACTTGGCGCCATCTACAATCTCTATTAACAACGTGCCAGCCCAACACTTGTTATACAATATACATCTTCTGCTTGCACACGTACGTGACAGCAAGGCATACTTGGTCAACAGCCACACAGGTTACACTGACGGTGGCCATATAAAACAACTTTAACACTCTTACTAATAATGCGCCACACTTTGAACCAAAACCAAACAAGAATGACAAACACATTTCGGGAGAACATCTGCACCTTAACACAACATAAACACAACAGAACAAACACCCAGAATCCCATGCAGCACTGACTCTTCCAGGCTACATTATACACCCCTGCTACCACCAAACCCCGCCCCCACCGCAAGCCTGCTCCCTCACACATCAACCCCCCCCCCCTCTCTGTGCGTCGGTTGAGGTGGGCGGGGTTTGGTAGCGGGGGTGTATAATGTAGCCCGGAAGAGTTAGGGCTGCATGGGATTCTGGGTATTTGTCCTGTTGTGTTTATGTTGTGTTACGGTGCAGATGTTCTCCCGAAATATGTTTGTCATTCTTGTTTGGTGTGGGTTCACAGTGTGGCGCATTATTAGTAAGAGTCTTAAAGTTTTTTTTATACCGCGACCGTCAGTGTAACCTGTGTGGTTGTTGACCAAGTATGCCTTGTTGTCACCTACGTGAGCAAGCGGAAGCACCATACAACGTGTGGCTGATCAGGCACGTTGATTGTAGTGGGCGCTATGCGCTGTACCATCACGGCACGCATGACGCTGACAACCGCTATTCAGTTAAAACCCGCGTGCCGCACCAGCTTAAAAATTCCATATAAAGGTGTGGGCAGCGTGTCTGAGACCCCTGGTTTATATATAGCACAAAGCAAAAAAAAAACTTTGTATGCAGTATTATTTCATTTAAAATTTCAAAAATTTTTGCAACTCCCATTGTTTTCTATAATTTGTGAAACTGGTCAAAATGGCTCTTTGACTGGTAAAGGTTGCCGACACCTGTCCTAGCCGCTCAGGCAAATCATATTGTCTAAAATTTAATTTTCCCATCGATAACGTGACGATGTTAAATGTTGATGAACATCAATGTTAATTGATGTTAAATGACAAAAGGGATTATAAAGACAATGTATATATATATATATATATATTATCGGCTGATAAATGCGTTAAAATGTAATATCGAAAATTATCGGTATCGTTTTTTTTTTTTTTTTTTTTTTTTTTTTAATTAAATCAACATAAAAAATACAAGATACACTTACAATTAGTGCACCAACCCAAAACAAACTCATTCACACAAAAGGGTTGTTTCTTTCTGTTATTAATATTCTGGTTCCTACATTATATATCAATATATATCAATACAGTCTGCAAGGGATACAGTCCGTAAGCACACATGATTGTGCGTGCTGCTGCTCCGCTAATAGTACTAACCTTTAACAGTTCATTTTACTCATTTTCATTAATTACTATTGTATATTGTTTTACTTTCTTTTTTATTCAAGAAAATGTTTTTAATTTATTTATCTTATTTTATTTTCATTTTCTACCGCTTGTTACTCTTGGTGTCTCCTAGCCGCTCAGGCAAATCATATTGTTTAAAATTGAATTTTCCCATCGATAACGTGACAATGTTAAATGTTGATGAACATCAATGTTAATTGATGTTAAATGACAAAACGGATTATAAAGACAATGTTTATATATATATATTATCGGCCGATAAATGCGTTAAAATGTAATATCGAAAATTATCGGTATCGTTTTTTATTATCGGTATCGTTTTTTTTGTGGTTTTTTTTTAATTAAATCAACATAAAAAACACAAGATACACTTACAATTAGTGCACCGACCCACAAAAAAAATCCCTCCCCCATTTACACTCATTCACACAAAAGGGTTGTTTCTTTCTGTTATTAATATTCTGGTTCCTACATTATATATCAATATATATCAATACAGTCTGCAAGGGATACAGTCCGTAAGCACACATGATTGTGCGTGCTGCTGCTCCACTAATAGTACTAACCTTTAACAGTTCATTTTACTCATTTTCATTAATTAATATTGTATATTGTTTTACTTTCTTTTTTATTCAAGAAAATGTTTGTAATTGATTTATCTTATTTTATTTTCATTTTCTACCGCTTGTTACTCTTGGTGTCTCCTAGCCGCTCAGGCAAATCATATTGTCTAAAATTGAATTTTCCCATCGATAACGTGACAATGTTAAATGTTGATGAACATCAATGTTAATTATAAAGACAATGTATATTAGAGATGCGCGGATAGGCAATTATTTCATCCGCAACCGCATCACAAAAGTCGTCAACCATCCGCCATCCACCCGAACTAACATTTAATCAAAACCGCACCCGCCCGCACCCGCCCGTTGTTATATATCTAATATAGACGATGCAAGGCATTAGTGAGGTTATAAAGCTTTTGCCTGTTAAAGAAAGGAGACTGATCCAATGCAGCAGAGACATTCAATGCGTGCCACGCTGTCACGGCCCAGACGCACACCAGTGCGCAATCATCTGGGAGCCGCGCTGAGCGCACCTCCAAGCGCGCTCGCGCCACTCAAACTGCTGCAGGCAGCTGCGTTCTATCTTGTTTTAACATCCTGTGGCACTCTTCTGGGATCACGGCGGACGAAACTGCTCATGCTCAGGGTGTTTGTGGAGGTTCGGGGTTTTGCACAAATGTGATGCACCATGTTAGATGTCCCGGTTTTGTGACTGTCGTAGACATAAACAGCGTCGCAGCTCTTGCAAATCACGTAGCCAGCATTACTATCATCCTGATTTACAACCTCATAAAAACGAGTCCACGCTGAACTTTTCTGGCCTTTTTTTCCCTGGTCTTTAGTATTCCCTTTTTTAGTTTGTCGCGTACCACGTTTGCTGCCGGCGTTGCCATCTCTTTTTTTTTTCTTCTTCTGTTGTGGCATATGCTGCAGGTGCCTGCTCGTTTTTCGTATGTGGGTAACAACATTTAACTATGTATATATATTTCCGAATTGGTTTAACTGCCACCCGCCTGAATCTATTTAAAATCTAATTTTTTTTTATTTCAACCGCCCGACCCGACCCGCGGATAAAATCTAATTTTTTTTTATTTCAACCGCCCGACCCGCGGATAATCCGCGGACTCCGCGGTTGTGTCCGCAAACCGCGCATCTCTAATGTATATATATATATATATTATCGGCTGATAAATGCGTTAAAATGTAATATCGAAAATTATCGGTATCGTTTTTTTATTATCGGTATCGTTTTTGTTGTTGTTTTTTTTTAAATTAAATCAACATAAAAAACACAAGATACACTTACAATTAGTGCACCAACCCAAAAAAACCTCCCTCCCCCATTTACACTCATTCACACAAAAGGGTTGTTTCTTTCTGTTATTAATATTCTGGTTCCTACATTATATATCAATTTATATCAATACAGTCTGCAAGGGATACAGTCCGTAAGCACACATGATTGTGCGTGCTGCTGCTCCACTAATAGTACTAACCTTTAACAGTTAATTTTACTCATTTTCATTCATTACTAGTTTCAATGTAACTGTTTTTGTTTTCTTTTTTATTGAAGAAAATGTTTTTAATTTATTTATCTTATTTTCCATCCATCCATTCATCTTCTTCCGCTTATCCGAGGTCGGGTCGCGGGGGCAGCAGCCTAAGCAGGGAAGCCCAGACTTCCCTCTCCCCAGCCACTTCGTCCAGCTCCTCCCGGGGGATCCCGAGGCGTT
>NC_084550.2:66020000-66047500 GCF_033978685.3 Nerophis lumbriciformis
ACAAACAGCAAGGTATAGCGACATTAGCTCGGATTCAGACTCGGATTTCAGCGGCGTAACACTGTCTGATAAGATAATTACTAACAACTATGAACTAGGTTTACAGCATATGAAATACATTTGGCAACAACATGCACTTTGAGAGTGCAGACAGCCCATTTCAGGCGCGCTAAGAACATATATTTTTCCACGATTTCAGCACTCAGGTTAACCATACCTAAATAGACACAAAATACTGCATTACACAAGACTACCCGAATGTACTCGAATGGTTGACAAAAATAAATGTTTTTAAGCTAAATTATTGGTAAACACAGTTTGTGTATAATAATTTACGTAAAACCACGAGTAATGAATAAAGTTTTCATCAATTAATATATTCTGTAGACATACCCTCATCCGCTCTCTTTTCCTGAAAGCTGATCCGTCCAGTTTTGGAGTTGATGTCAGCATCTGCTTTGAGTGTCGCAGGATATCCACACATTCTTGCCATCTCTGTCGTAGCATAGCTTTCGTCGGTAAAGTGTGCGGAACAAACGACTGACCATTTCGTCGGCTTTCCCCACAGCCTCGTATTTTGAACACTTTTCGTCCAATTTCTTGCCACTTTCGCATCTTTGGGCCACTGGTGCAACTTGAATCCGTCCCTGTTCGTGTTGTTACACCCTCCGACAACACACCGACGAAAGTGAGAAAATGGCGGATTGCTTCCCGATGTTGTGACGTCATCGCCCCGAGAGCGAATAATAGAAAGGCGTTTAATTCGCCAAAATTCACCCATTTAGAGTTCGGAAATCGGTTAAAAAAACATATGGTCTTTTTTCTGCAACATCAAGGTATATATTGACGCTTACATAGGTCTGGTGATAATGTTCCCCTTTAAGCATTACATACCTTTTTACCTGCACACTGCCTCCCGCTGTGCTCTGCATATTGGGATCACAACAAACCATCCTCGTCTCACCCGACACATTCCGACTTCTACAAAGCGATTGACTACCCGCTGCCACCTCCTGACATGGAGTATTACCCTACACAGCACAGACACTAAGCAACGGCATATTATTTGCAGATTCTAATTATTGACTTGCAAAAAATATTTTTTGGACCAATTAGGTGAAGTTGCATAATTTCCCACGGCACACCAGACAATATCTCACGACACACCGTGGCACAGTGGTTGAAAAACACTGGGTTAAGCTTTGTCAGTGGGCCGTGTGTTACCCAGTTTCCCCTAGGGCAGGGGTCGGCAACCTTTACCAGTCAAAGAGCCATTTTGACCAGTTTCACAAATTATAGAAAACAATGGAAGCCGCAAATTTTTTTTATGAAATAACACTGCATACAAACATTATTTTTTTGCTTTGTGATATGTATAACCAGTGGTCTCAGTCACGCTGCCCACACCTTTATGTGGAATTTGCAAGCTGGTGCGGCACGCGGGTTTTAAATGAATGGCGCTTGTCAGCGTCATGCGTGCCGTGATGGTACAGCATATAGTACCCACTGCAGTCAGCGTGCCTGAACAGCCACACGTTGTATGCGGCTTCCGCTTGCCCACGTGGGTGACAGCAAGGCATACTTAGTCAACAACCACACAGGTCACACTGACGGTGGCGGTATAAAAAAACAAACAACTTTAACACTCTTACTAATAATGCGCCACACTGTGAACCCACACCAAACAAGAATGACAAACACATTTCGGGAGAACATCTGCACTGTAACACAACAGGACAAATACCCAGAATCCCATGCAGCCCTAACTCTTCCGGGATACATTATACCCCCCCCCCCCCCACCAAACCCCGCCCACCTCAACCGACGCACAAAGAGAGAAGGGGGGGGGGGGGGGGGGGGGGGGGGGGGTTGATGTGTGAGGGAGCAGGGTTGGGGTGGGGGCGGGGTTTGGTGGTAGCAGGAGTGTATAATGTAGCCCGGAAGAGTCAGGGCTGCATGGGATTCTGGGTGTTTGTTCTGTTGTGTTTATGTTGTGTTAAGGTGCAGATGTTCTCCCGAAATGTGTTTGTCATTCTTGTTTGGTTTTGGTTCAAAGTGTGGCGCATTATTAGTAAGAGTGTTAAAGTTGTTGTATATGACCACCGTCAGTGTAACCTGTGTGGCTGTTGACCAAGTATGCATTGCTGTCACGTACGTGTGCAATCAGAAGATGTATATTGTATAACAAGTGCTGGGCTGGCACGCTGTTAATATAGATTGTAGATGGCGCCAAATGTTGTACCATCATAGCACGCCCTTATTATAGCCTTAAGGGTGAAAATCGGTGAGTATTAATCCCGGGAGTTTTCTGCGAGAGGCACTGAAGAGAGGCACTGAATTCCGGAAATCTTACGGGAAAATTGGGGGGTTCAGCAAGTAAGCTGCTGAGCCGCATCAGAGTGATCAAAGAGCCGCGGGTTGCCGACCCCTGCCCTAGGGTAACAACGCTAATAAATGTTTGATAAAATGTGATTATATGCATGAGTGTATGTATGTATATGTACTTGTATATGTACAGTATGTGTGTATGTATGTTTTTGCTGATTTAACCCCCAATTCCAACCCTTCCCATTTTTATAGTCTTTGGTATGACTCGGCCGGGGTTTGAACTCACAACCTACCGACCTCAGGGCGGACACTCTAACCACTATGTATGAATAATTGTGTGTACGGGAGTCTATATGTGTATTTGTATGTACAATATATTTGACTACCAGTAAGTACGGGAGCCAGAGTACGGCCCCAGCCACCCAAAAACAGCAGGTGTGGCACCCGGGTAACAAGGGACCACCGGCAGTTAGAAGGTGTTTCTACGAGGGCAGCGTGGTGGAAACCTTGGGTTTGAACCTCCGTCAAATGGAGTTTGCATGCGTGCCTCTAAACTGTAGGTCGATGTTGACGTGCGTGTGACTGGTTGTTTGTTTACATGCGCCCTGGGGTGGAGCGATGGCAGGGTGCCGGCTGGGATAGGCTCCAGCCCCACTCTGACCCTAAGGCCGAGCGGTAGAGAAAATGAATACTTGATTGTATCGAGCAGATTGTCGTGACGTCCCTCTTTGGCTGCATTGTTGATTTTCTTGTGTTGGAAGCTCAAGGCAAGGACGTCTGTGGTGACCCTTTCATCCCAGCCCCCGTGCGCCCTCCTCCACCCACCCACACACACACACACACACACACACACACACACACACATAATCACACACTCAGCAGTCCTGGTGACCAGTAGGGTGTAGCGTGAAGGCATAACACACAGCCCACTTCCTCCAGTGAATAGAGAGTCCCACCAGTGGCCCTTAGCCCGGGGCGAGCTCATCTGCTGCCGCATTGCATGTCCTCCACCTTCCAGCGCCAGCAGTCAGACGTAATGTCCATGGGGAGGACATAGTCACGAAGATGGAGGCTGTAGAAGACCAGTAAATAAATGGGCCTTTCTGCATGTTTCATATTTTAAAATGTTGAGTATTTAAGACTCTGCCATTGAAGATTATAATATGTAATCAGTCTTCTCAACTGGACTGTTTGGTTGTCTTAGAACATGTTTGGTCTCTCATCTGAGTAGACTTCATCAGTTCATGTTCATAGACTTTGATTGGTCACATCTAGTCTTAGACCTAGAATGGTCAGATCTAGTCTAAGACTTAGATTGGTCAGATCTAGTCTTATACTAAGATTGGTAAGATCAAGTCTTAGACTTAGATTGGTCACATCTAGTCTTAGACTTAGATTGGTCAGATCTAGTCGTAGACTTAGATTGGTCAGATCTAGTCGTAGACTTAGATTGGTCAGATCTAGTCTTAGACTTAGATTGGTCAGTTTTAGTCTTAGACTTAGATTGGTCAGATCTAGTCTTAGACTTAGATTGGTCAGATCTAGTCTAAGACTTAGATTGGTCAGATCTAGTATAAGACTTAGATTGGTCAGATCTAGTCTTAGACTTAGATTGGTCAGTTTTAGTCTTAGACTTAGATTGGTCAGATCTAGTCTTAGACTTAGATTGGTCAGATCTAGTCTAAGACTTAGATTGGTCAGATCTAGTATAAGACTTAGATTGGTCAGATCTAGTCTTTGATTGGTCAGATCTAGTCTTAGACTTAGATTGGTCAGTTTTAGTCTTAGACTTAGATTGGTCAGATCTAGTCTTGGACTAAGATTGGTCAGATCTAGTCTTAGATTGGTCAGATCTAGTCTTAGACTTAGATTGGTCAGTTTTAGTCTTAGACTTAGATTGGTCAGATCTAGTCTTAGACTTAGGTTTGTCAGATCTAGTCTAAGAATTAGACTGGTCAGATCTAGTATAAGACTTAGATTGATCAGATCTAGTCTTTGATTGGTCAGATCTAATCTTAGACTTAGATTGGTCAGATTTAGTCTTAGACTTAGATTGTTCAGATGTAGTCTTAGACTTAGATTGGTCAGTTTCAGTCTTAGACTTATATTGGTCAGATCTAGTCTTAGACTTAGATTAGTCAGATCTAGCCTTAGACTTAGATTAGTCAGATCTAGTCTAAGACTTAGATTGGTCAGCTCTAGTATAAGACTTAGATTGGTCAGATCTAGTCTTAGATTGGTCCGATCTAGTCTAAGACTTAGATTGGTCCGATCTAGTCTTAGACTAAGATTGGTCAGATCTTGTCTTAGACTTAGATTGGTCACATCTAGTCTTAGACTTAGATTGGTCACATCTAGTCTTAGACTTTGATTGGTCACATCCAGTCTTAGACTTAGATTAGTCAGATCTAGTCTAAGACTTAGATTGGTCAGCTCTAGTATAAGACTTAGATTGGTCAGATCGAGTCTTAGATTGGTCAGATCTAGTCTAAGACTTAGATTCATCCGATCTAGTCTTAGACTAAGATTGGTCAGTTCTAGGCTTAGACTTAGATTGGTCACATCTAGTCTTAGACTTAGATTGGTCACATCTAGTCTTAGACTTAGATTGGTCAGTTTTAGTCTTAGACTTAGATTGATCAGATCTAGTCTTAGACTTAGATTGGTCAGATCTAGTCTTAGACTTAGATTGGTCAGATCTAGTCTTAGACTTAGATTGGTCAGATATAGTCTTAGACTTAGATTGGTCAGATCTAGTCTTAGACTTAGATTGGTCAGATCTAGTCTTAGACTTAGATTGGTCAGATATAGTCTTAGACTTAGATTGGTCAGACCTAGTCTAAGACTTAGATTGGTCAGATCTAATATAAGACTTAGATTGGTCAGATCTAGTCTTAGATTGGTCAGATCTAGTCTTAGACTTTGATTGGTCAGATCTAGTCTTAGACTTATATTGGTCAGATCTAGTCTTGGATTGGTCAGATCTAGTCTTAGACTTAGATTTGTCAGATCTAGTCTTAGATTGGTCAGATCTAGTTTTAGACTGGTCAGATCTAGTCTTAGATTGATCAGATCTAGTCTTAGACTTAGATTTGTCAGATCTAGTCTTAGATTGGTCAGATCTAGTCTTAGACTTTGATTGGTCAGATCTAGTCTTAGACTTAGATTGGTCGGTTTTAGTCTTAGACTTAGATTGGTCAGATCTAGTCTTAGACTTATATTGGTCAGTTTCAGTCGTAGACTTATGTTGGTCAGATCTAGTCTTAGATTTAGATTGGTCAGATCTAGCCTTAGACTTAGATTAGTCAGATCTTTTCTAAGACTTAGATTGGTCAGTTCTAGTATAAGACTTAGATTGGTCAGATCTAGTCTTAGATTGGTCAGATCTAGTCTAAGACTTAGAATCATCCGATCTAGTCTTAGACTAAGATTGGTCAGATCTAGTCTTAGACTAAGTTTGGTCACATCTAGTCTTAGACTTAGATTGGTCACATCTAGTCTTAGACTTAGATTGGTCAGTTTTAGTCTTAGACTTAGATTGATCAGATCTAGTCTTAGACTTAGATTGGTCAGATCTAGTCTTAGACTTAGATTGGTCAGATCTAGTCTTAGACTTAGATTGGTCAGACCTAGTCCAAGACTTAGATTGGTCAGATCTAGTATAAGACTTAGATTGGTCAGATCTAGTCTTAGATTGGTCAGATCTAGTCTTAGACTTTGATTGGTCAAATCTAGTCTTACACATTTATTGGTCAGATCTAGTCTTAGACTTAGATTGGTCAGATCTAGTCTTAGATTGGTCAGATCTAGTCTTAGACTTAGATTTGTCAGATCTAGTCTTAGATTGGTCAGATCTAGTCTTAGACTTAGATTGGTCAGATCTAGTCCTAGATTGGTCAGATCTAGTCTTAGACTTAGATTTGTCAGATCTAGACTTTGATTGGTCAGATCTAGACTTAGACTTTGATTGGTCAGATCTAGTCTTACACATTTATTGGTCAGATCTAGTCTTAGACTTAGATTGGTCTGATCTACTCTTAGATTGGTCAGATCTAGTCTTAGACTTAGATTGGTCAGATCTAGTCTTAGACTTAGATTGGTCAGATCTAGTCTTAGATTGGTAAGATCTAGTTTTAGACTTAGATTGGTCAGATCTAATCTCAGACTTAGATTGGGGAGATCTAGTTCTAGATCGAAGACAAAACCAAACAGTCCAGTTGCGATCAATTAAATGCCCTGAGACTACAATGACCTGGGTGAATGACAACATCCATAGACATACTGTATATAATCAGTGTTTCCTGGACTTTGCAGGCTTTTTATGTGCCTGATAATTGCAGCAAAAATTGGATAGTTTGACGATTGATGTTTTACTTGTTTTATTGCAATGCAGCATACAAGTAGACACTAGATGGCAATACAAGTACATTCTCTGACTCCATTACTGTAGACCTGGGATAATCAACTTAACTGTTTTTGGGGCCACATTTCCAAAAAGATAAGGACCGGGGGGGCCGGACTTTTCCCTTCACTATTAGTCTTACTTTGTATATTCCGGAGAACTAGTGTCCTCTACAGTAGACATGGGATTTTGGTCTAATTATTTTGTCAGAGTTTCAAGAGCGTTTTGCTGTTGTTCAGGACCTTTAACAAAAAAGCATGTCAAAGATCATCTCCATGACAGCACTCTAGTGTTGTTTCGGAATCTTCTGCAAAAATGTGATTCACAAGTTTTTTTTAACTGAATTTGCGGGCCACCAGTTAAATAATAATAATAATAGTGAAACAGTTGACTCTCCGTAGTTGTATCCTGCTTCTAAATGTGTGTTTTAACTCCTGTGCAGCACTTTGTGAAACTTGTATTGTTTTCTAAAATGTGCTGTATTAATAAAGTCGATTGGATTGGATCAAGAGGCTAAACAAATGCATACATACAATTAAAATAAAATAAAAATCAGAGTATTAAGATATATTTTTACATCGTTTTGCCATATTTTCAATTGTTGTTGCTTAATGTACAATGGACTTTGAGAATGTTTCAAGTGTCATTGTAGAGACTTTTAATGACTTTTAAAAAATTAAAAACAACAAATGTAGCATCTTCTTCTGGTGTATAAAATGTAGTCATGTTTAGAGACTATTAAATTCCGTCCCTCGATGTCCCTGACTGACGAGGCAAGCTGCAGCTAGCATCACATCACACTTGCATGGCGCTGCTCCAGTTGGACTTTCTCTTCTTAAAAGAGAAAGTCTTAATATTTGCACATTTTGTAGATTTCTGTCCACAGGTATACCTGGTTACATCCACATCACAGACATGCTGACAACGCTCCAGACAATTGCGTGCGTCTTGTTTGGATCTAGGTTCGACAGCACTGGTTTTGGTAATCAAAGTCTTTTTTCGATGGTCGAGGTCTCGATACATCACTTGTCAATAGAGAATGAGGAAGTGTTGATAAGATTAGTAACAAAAGTTAAAAATAGCGTCGGACATTGTGTGATTTCTCCTGTGGGCTAAAATATATTATATTACTTTAATTTGTTTTTTAAATAAACGAAAACAACTTATTTTCAAGGTGTGGCGGTAATAAAAATTCCGTGGCGGTCCGCCACAATCAATTACATTAAGGGGAAACCAAAGGGTGCCTTTATGGACACCTCAGTTTGTAGTTTGGAGCCCAGAGTTCTAGGTTTATTAGCAACATTAAAATGTCAATGCAAGGAATCTGCCAAAGTGTTTACAGTGCTCCAAGTTCCTCTATACAACAGAAGGACTCTACTGGTTTTAGGAATTTGCTGCAAAAATGTTTGTCTCCCAAGTTTTGAACTGAACTAGGGGGGACCGGTATGGTGTCGTTCCCAGGCCGGGCCTGTTGTAGACTATTATATAAAGTAACATCACCATAGGCTTGTTTATTGTCCACTGGAGAAAAGTAGTCTTTGGAGTCTAAAGTTTAGACAAAATAACCCATGACGTTCCACGTCCCAAGAGCTAGCTTCTGTAGCCGAGGATCGGACCCCCAAGTGCCCTGCCTTCGGCTGCCGCCCAGCTCACACTGCACCCGACCTCTATGGCCCCTGCTATGGGTGGTGAGCCCATTGGAGGGGGGACCCACGTTGCCTCTTCAGGCTGTGCCCGGCCGGGCCCCATGGGGACAGGCCCGGCCACCAGGCGCTCACCATTGTGCCCCGCCTCCGGGCCTGGCTCCGGAGGGGGGCCCCGGTGACCCGCGTCCGGGCGAGGGAAATCTGGGTCCTTTATTTTTATTCTTCATGGAGGTCTTCGAGCACCTCCAAGTCCGAGTCCATGGTTCTCGCCCGGAAAAGGGTGGAGTGCCATCTCCGGGTTGGAGAGGAGACCCTGCCCCAAGTGGAGGAGTTCAAGTACCTTGGAGTCTTGTTCACGAGTGAGGGAAGAGTGGATCGTGAGATCGACGGGCGGATCGGTGCGGCATCTTCAGTAATGCGGACGCTGTATCGAGCACTGTGGGAGGACAATAAGGACATCAGAACACGGAGGGCAAACGCAGAGATTAACAGAGAGAGAGAGCAAGATTGCATAAGGCACAATCGTTTACGGTACGCCAACAGAAGATTATATTCCGGCGAGCGATGGAAGGTTGTGCAGGCTTATGAAAGCAGGTTTGATCATCAACTCCAGGTGTGCGGATTGCTGATCGCCCACAGCCTTGCCGGCATGTGGGCGTGACGCGGCCAGCGCAAGCAGGGGCGTGTCTCGGCGCGCTGCCAGCGGAGGTTCTGGAAGACCCAGCTGCTGGGGAAAAACGAGTTTGAGCCCGCGCCGTGACACGATTAGCCCAAATCTGCATCATTTGCGATGGTTGGTTGAATTTGCATGAATTGGCGTGATTGCAACATCAAATTGCTGGAGGGTCCGACACATAAATGAGTGGAGGAGTACAGTAAATAATGTAAATGTTATAGTTCAACTAATTTGTTTATTCATTTTTTATTTCTGCTTCACTGCACGACTACAAGACTGGTATTAAATGTTGTCTCTATACGAAAATAAAATTTAGTTTTTTGACTAGCGGGCCATAGCCCAAAAGAGGAAAAAGAGAAGACCTAAAATGGAGGAACTCCTTTGTTTTGTAAATCACATGTTTGGACCCCCGTGTTCTATGTTGGCTTGGTTAAAATGCAAGGATCTACCAATGTGTTTACACTGGTCCAGACTACAAGTTTGTCTATACCAGTGTTATTCAACCACTAGTGCGCTGTGGGAGATTAGGTCATTTCACATAATTGGGTTACAATTTTTTTTTGCAAACAAGTTATAATAATCTGCAAAAAATGTGCCGTTGTTGAGTGTCTGTGCTGTCTGGAGCTTGGCAGAGTAACCGTGTAATACTCTTCCATATCAGTAGGTGGCAGCAGGGAGCTAATTGCTTCGTAGATGTCGGGAACATGGTTTTGTTGTCGTGATCACAATATGCAGATGACAGCGGGAGGCAGTGTGCAGGTAAAAAGGTATCTAACGCTTCGACAAAAAATAAACAAAAGGCGAGTGCCGCTAAGAAATGGCATTGAAGCTTAGGCAAGGCTGTGCAAAACGAAACTAAAACTGAACTGGCTGCAAAGTAAACGAAAACAAAATGCTGGACGACAGCAAAAACTTGCAGTGTGTGGAGCAGAGACGGCGCCCACAAAGTACATCCCGTACATGAGATGACAATCAACAATGTCCACGCAAAGACGGATAGCTACAACTTAAATAGTCCCCAATTGCTAAAACAAAGCATGATATGGATAGCGCTCAAAGGAAGACATGAAACTGCTTCAGGAAAAGCCACCAAAATAGGGGCGCAAGACAAGAACTAAGGCTGCTTCTACACTAAGGTTATACAGGGTATATCCCACCTAACCTTATCCCTGTCCATACACACACACACACACACACACAATGCCGTCATTTAAGACCCCCTCCACTTCCCCCTCCTTCCAACGGCGCAATGCGACCTAGTACGCATGCACGTCATAGAAAAAATAAATTCAGTCTAAGCCTGGGCCCCTGGAGAAAGGCTCATAGCACACATTAACATGTGTGTAAGAGGGAAACATCAAAGAAAACAAAGGACATTAAAGACATTAAAAGATGCAACCAGCCACTTCTACACACAGCCACAAAAGTAAAAACCACAAAACAAAACAAAAACATATACACAGTGGTGGCCTTTGCGGTGTTCCATGCCATCGTCTGCTGGGGTGGGGGGAGCATGGCCAGAGACAGGAGCAGACCCAACAAAGCATGACCTAGGCGGAGGTGGCCTAGCTGGGGGTTGCGGCTTGGCATGCCAATGGACTGGTGGTGGTGGACGGGCCGGAGGTTGCTGCCTGGCTTGGCGCAGCTGAGTCACCCCACTAGGACAAATCCCGGCCCTAGCCCCCCCCCCCCTCAAGGAGCGGATACCAGACGCGCTCCCTGCGATCTGGAACTCTCTTTAGGGGTGGGTGGAGGGAGGTCAGGAGGGGGGTAGACTCCTCCCCTTTAAATTGTCCAAAATGTCCCTCGTCGTCCCCCACCTGAAGTTGTGTGGGCAGACAAAAGGAACAGGTCTGTGACATGGGCGGGGCTTGAGTCACTGGGGGCGGAGCTTGAAACTTAGGAGGTGGCGTGCTGTGTATCGGAGGAGGAGTCTGAGGGAGTGGCGCGTCCTGGCAGCGAAGTGAAGCCCTTTTGGGCGGCTTCCGTCTTCGCTGACGTGTGCGGTACTGCGGAGGTGTGGCAATGTCCTTGGGCCATACGGAGTTGATTGGGATCAACTTTCCGTTAGGGCTCCACATCAGGTCCTGGCGCTCCAAGGGGGAATAGCGGAGAGTCTCCGCCTCCATTGCCTCCAAATCTATCCACGTACCTATGTCCAGCTCCTCGGAGTCCGTTCTGTCACGATGGGGGGGGGTCGCAGCTTGCTGCGGGGTCATTCTCCCTGAAATGCAGACTGACTACTCCGGACATGGCGTGCAGGTAAAAACATGATTTATTCTTAACAAAATCAAAGGAGTACAAAACAGAAAGCAAGCTGACAGAATAACGTGCCTGATCACACTCGAAGCTAAACTAAAACGTAGCATGAACTATGGATGAGAAAACCTTACTAACAGTAGCAGGAACAAACAAAAACTTACTTGTCAAGGCATGGAACGAGCAGAAAGAACAGAGGCATTGCATGAAACAAACAATGACGCCAAGCCGACTGACTGGCACAGGCAGGCTTAAATAATGCCTCTGATTAGTGCTCGGTTAGCAGGTGAGCGGCCGAACACTAATCAGAGACAAGTGAACATAATTAGCAACCATGGCAACCAAAACAAACTCAGGGAGGTGCACACACAGGAACTAAGGAGTCTAAAACTAACAGAACATAACTACACAAAACATGATCTAGACCACAGATCATGACACCAAGAGAGTCGACTCCACCCTCGGCCGCCCACTAACTCTCGGCCAGTGTCCAGTCCGCATGGATGAGGCCGAGGTGTCCGATACCTGCTCATTCAGCCAAGACACCTTGAAGCTTGTCCGTCCCGGCGCTCAGCACCAGCTCCGCAGCCCTGTCTCTTCATCCGCATCTCCTCCAGTCTCTCCAAACGGACTCTGGTGTGGCAGAGACCCAGCAGCTGGTCTCCAAGACCAAAAGGCTCCCGGGAGGCAGATCCAGAAGTTCACAAAAAAGCACCGCAGAAGTCACGAAAGTGCCACCCCTTGTCACACAGTCCCAAAGAGTGCCGAACCAAAAGGCAAAAAAAAAAAAAGAAAACAAGAGGGAAACATCAGGAACACAAAAGGACGACACAAGAGCACAGAGCTCCTGCAACCAGCAGCCTCTACAGCGGTGCTTCTTGGAAAAAACTTATCTGAACAATATCCAGTGTTGTGGTATTTCAATTAACTGGTCTTCCCTCGTCGGCCAGGTAATACAAAGCACACGCTACGTTTTTTTATCACACCCACAGGAGCCTGCATTCTTGTTGTCTCTCCTCCGACAAATGGACAAAGTTTTCCACAAAGTAGAATCACAGCTGAGCAAGACATTCGAAAGTTCTCTTGCCATTCCTCTGGCACAACATATCCCACCAGGCGCCGTTCTTCCAGGACTTATGCAAAACCGTCACTCAACATTGCTATGTTGTCGTCTGAGATGTGTAGTATCCAAAGTAGCTGCAATCTCGCGTTTCCTTCTCTGAAGGTATTTATGTGTGATTTCCACAAGCGTCTGTACATGTAGAAGAAGGAGAAACTCGGGCATGTCTGGATGACTCCCCTCCATCTTTCCAGTGGTTACCTCCCAGTTATGAAACGGGTTGTTATGAAGCTGGCTGTGGCGCGTTCTTTCTGACGTCAATTCCTGCGTGGGGCGCGGCCTTTCTGACGTCACTTCCTCTCCGAACTCAGTTTGTAAGCGATCGATGAGTCCACACAGAGCTAAGAGCCGGAGATTCAATAAATACTCAGTGGCCAAGTGGTTAGTGTCCGCCCTGAGATTGGTAGGTCGTGAGTCATACCAAAGACTATAAAAATGGGACCCATTACCTCCCTGCTTGGCACTCAGCATCAAGGGTTGGAATTGGGGGTTAAATCACCAAAAATGATTCCCCTCACCTCCCAGGGGGTGAACAAGGGTGATGGGTCAAATGCAGAGAATAATTTTGCCACACCTAGTGTGTGTGTGACAATCATTGGTACTTTAACTTTAACTTTAAATACACGGTTAGCAGGTGAGCGGCCGAACACTAATCAGAGACAAGTGAACATAATTAGCAACCATGGCAACCAAAACAAACTCAGGGAGGTGCACACACAGGAACTAAGGAGTCTAAAACTAACAGAACATAACTACACAAAACATGATCTAGACCACAGATCATGACACCAAGAGAGTCGACTCCACCCTCGGCCGCCCACTAACTCTCGGCCAGTGTCCAGTCCGCATGGATGAGGCCGAGGTGTCCGATACCTGCTCATTCAGCCAAGACACCTTGAAGCTTGTCCGTCCCGGCGCTCAGCACCAGCTCCGCAGCCCTGTCTCTTCATCCGCATCTCCTCCAGTCTCTCCAAACGGACTCTGGTGTGGCAGAGACCCAGCAGCTGGTCTCCAAGACCAAAAGGCTCCCGGGAGGCAGATCCAGAAGTTCACAAAAAAGCACCGCAGAAGTCACGAAAGTGCCACCCCTTGTCACACAGTCCCAAAGAGTCCCGAACCAAAAGGCAAAAAAAAAAAAAGAAAACAAGAGGGAAACATCAGGAACACAAAAGGACGACACAAGAGCACAGAGCTCCTGCAACCAGCAGCCTCTACAGCGGTGCTTCTTGGAAAAAACTTATCTGAACAATATCCAGTGTTGTGGTATTTCAATTAACTGGTCTTCCCTCGTCGGCCAGGTAATACAAAGCACACGCTACGTTTTTTTATCACACCCACAGGAGCCTGCATTCTTGTTGTCTCTCTTCCGACAAATGGACAAAGTTTTCCACAAAGTAGAATCACAGCTGAGCAAGACATTCGAAAGTTCTCTTGCCATTCCTCTGGCACAACATATCCCACCAGGCGCCGTTCTTCCAGGACTTATGCAAAACCGTCACTCAACATTGCTATGTTGTCGCCTGAGATGTGTAGTATCCAAAGTAGCTGCAATCTCGCGTTTCCTTCTCTGAAGGTATTTATGTGTGATTTCCACAAGCGTCTGTACATGTAGAAGAAGGAGAAACTCGGGCATGTCTGGATGACTCCCCTCCATCTTTCCAGTGGTTACCTCCCAGTTATGAAACGGGTTGTTATGAAGCTGGCTGTGGCGCGTTCTTTCTGACGTCAATTCCTGCGTGGGGCGCGGCCTTTCTGACGTCACTTCCTCTCCGAACTCAGTTTGTAAGCGATCGATGAGTCCACACAGAGCTAAGAGCCGGAGATTCAATAAATACTCAGTGGCCAAGTGGTTAGTGTCCGCCCTGAGATTGGTAGGTCGTGAGTCATACCAAAGACTATAAAAATGGGACCCATTACCTCCCTGCTTGGCACTCAGCATCAAGGGTTGGAATTGGGGGTTAAATCACCAAAAATGATTCCCCTCACCTCCCAGGGGGTGAACAAGGGTGATGGGTCAAATGCAGAGAATAATTTTGCCACACCTAGTGTGTGTGTGACAATCATTGGTACTTTAACTTTAACTTTAAATACACGGCGCACTTACCGTGTACACAATTATCCAAGGAGGGGAACCTTAAACGCTGGGTTAGTGTGGCTGACACAGGACTGTGTGACAAGGGGTGGCAGTTTCGTGACTTCTGCGGTGCTTTTTTGTCAACTTCTGGATCTACCTCCCGGTAGCCTTTTGGCCATGGAGACCAGCTGCTGGGTCTCTGCCACACCAGAGTCCGTTTGGAGCTCATCCATGCGGACTGGACACTGGCCGAGAGTTGGTGGGCGGCCGAGGTTGCTTTGTTGGGTCTGCTCCTGTCTCTGGCCATGCTCCCCCAATCCCAGCAACGATGGCGTAGAACAGGGGTGTCAAACTCAAATACAGAGTGGGCCAAAATTTAAAACTGAACAAAGCCGCGGGCCAAGGTTGAACAAATTCAATCAATCAATCAATCAATGTTTATTTATATAGCCCTAAATCACAAGTGTCTCAAAGGGCTGCACAAGCCACGACGACATCCTCGGTACAAAGCCCACATAAGTGCAAGGAAAAACTCACCCCAGTGGGACGTTGATGTGAATGACTATGAGAAACCTTGGAGAGGACCGCATATGTGGGTAACCCCCCCCCCCTCTAGGGGAGACCGAATGCAATGGATGTCGAGTGGGTCTGACATAATATTGTGAGAGTCCAGTCCATAGTGGATCCAACATAATAGGAAGAGTCCAGTCCATAGTGGGGCCAGAAGGACACCATCCTGAGCGGAGACAGGTCAGCAGCGCAGAGATGTTCCTAGCCGATGCACAGGCGAGCGGTCCACCCCGGGTCCCGACTCTGGACAGCCAGCACTTCATCCATGGCCACCGGACCTTTGCCCCTCCCCCCTCCACAAGGAAGAGGGGAGCAGAGGAGAAAAGACAAGAAACGGCAGATCAACTGGTCTGAAAGGGGGGTCTATTTAAAGGCTAGAGTATGCAAATGTTAACCTTTAATGTACCCTACGAGCTATCATCACGTCCGCTTTTCATCCATTCTAACATAGTTCAGACCCAGTCACAAGATATGTGTGGCTTCTGTACGCACACACGAGCGAATGCAACGCATACTTCATCAACAGCAATACAGGCTACACTGAGGGTGCCAGTATAAAAAACGTTAACACTGTTAGAAATATACGCCACAATGTGAATCCACACCAAACAAGAATGACAAACACATTTCGGGAGAACATCCGCACCGTAACACAACATAAACACAACAGAACAAATACCCAGAATCCTTTGCAGCACTAACTCTTCCGGGACGCTACAAAATACACCCCCCGCTACCACCAAGCCCACCAAGGTGTGGATTCACAGTGTGGCGTATATGTCTAACATCCATCCATCCATCCATTTTCTACCGCTTATTCCCTTCGGGGTCGCGGGGGGCGCTGGAGCCTATCTCAGCTACAATCGAGCGGAAGGCGGGGTACACCCTGGACAAGTCGCCACCTCATCGCAGGGCCAACACAGATAGACAGACAACATTCACACTCACATTCACACACTAGGGACAATTTAGTGTTGCCAATCAACTTATCCCCAGGTGCATGTCTTCGGAAGTGGGAGGAAGCCGGAGTACCCGGAGGGAACCCACACAGTCACGGGGAGAACATGCAAACTCCACACAGAAAGATCCCGAGCCCGGGATTGAACCCAGGACTACTCAGGACCTTCGTATTGTGAGGCAGGCGCACTAACCCCTCTTCCACCGTGCTGCCCTATTTCTAACAGTGTTAAAGTTTTTTATTCGGCTACCCTCAGTGTAACCTGTATTGCTGTTGATGAAGTATGCGTTGCATTCTAATGTGTGTGAATGTGAGTGTGACTGTTGTCTGTCTATCTGTGTTGGCCCTGTGATGAGGTGGCGACTTGTCCAGGGCGTACCCCGCCTTCCGCCCGAATGCAGCTGAGATTAGGCTCCAGCACCCCCCGCCACCCTGAAAGGGACAAGCCGTAGAAAATGGATGGATGGATGGATGTTTTACTTTTGTAGCTGTGTGTAGAAGTGGCTGGTTGCATCAGCTATGCTCTTTTAATGTCTTTAATGTTTCCCTCTTAGACACATGTTTATGTGTACTATGGCTATGAGGTTTTTTTCCCTTGGCCTCAGTCTGGACCCCCTCTCCAGGGGCCTAGGCTCCCACTCCCCACACTCCCCAGCATTTACCTGTTTCTCACCTTTTTTGTAAGGGGCGCCGGTAGTTGGCAGACCCGTCAGCGATCCTGTTCTGTCTTCCTGTAATGTTTGTCTGATCTTGAATGGGATTGTGCTGAAAATCTTTATTTCCCCTCGGGGATTATTAAAGTACAAACCCCGTTTCCATATGAGTTGGGAAATTGTGTTAGATGTAAATATAAACGGAATACAATGATTTGCAAATCCTTTTCAACCCATATTCAATTGGATGCACTACAAAGACAACATATTTGATGTGTAAACTCATAAACTTTTATTTTTTTTTTGCAAATAATAATTAACTTAGAATTTCATGGCTGCAACACGTGCCAAAGTAGTTGGGAAAGGGCATGTTCACCACTGTGTTACATGGCCTTTCCTTTTAACAACACTCAGTAAACGTTTGGGAACTGAGGAGACACATTTTTTAAGCTTCTCAGGTGGAATTCTTTCCCATTCTTGCTTGATGTACAGCTTAAGTTGTTCAACAGTCCGGGGGTCTCCGTTGTGGTAATTTAGGCTTCATAATGCGCCACACATTTTCAATGGGAGACAGGTCTGGACTACAGGCAGGCCAGTCTAGTACTCTTTTACTATGAAGCCATGTTGATGTAACACGTGGCTTGGCATTTTCTTGCTGAAATAAGCAGGGGCGTCCATGATAACGTTGCTTGGATGGCAACATATATTGCTCCAAAACCTGTATGTACCTTTCAGCATTAATGGCGCCTTCACAGATGTGTAAGTTACCCATGTCTTGGGCACTAATACACCCCCATACCATCACAGATGCTGGCTTTTCAACTTTGCGCCTATAACAATCTGGATGGTTCTTTTCCTCTTTGGTCCGGAGGACGCGACATCCACAGTTTCCAAAAACAATTTGAAATGTGGACTCGTCAGACCACAGAACAATTTTCTACGTTGTATCAGTCCATCTTAGATGAGCTCAGGCCCAGCGAGGCTGACGGCGTTTCTGGGTGTTGTTGATAAACGGTTTTCGCCTTGCATAGGAGAGTTTTAACTTGCACTTACAGATGTAGCGACCAACTGTAGTTACTGACAGTGGGTTTCTGAAGTGTTCCTGAGCCCATGTGGTGATATCCTTTACACACTGATGTCGCCTGTTGATGCAGTACAGCCTGAGGGATCGAATCTCACGGGCTTAGCTGCTTACGTGCAGTGATTTCTCCAGATTCTCTGAACCCTTTGATGATATTATGGACCGTAGATGGTGAAATCCCTAAATTCCTTGCAATAGCTGGTTGAGAAAGGTTTTTCTTAAACTGTTCAACAATTTGCTCACGCATTTGTTGACAAAGTGGTGACCCTCGCCCCATCCTTGTTTGTGAATGACTGAGCATTTCATGGAATCAACTTTTATACCCAATCATGGCACCCACCTGTTCCCAATTTGCCTGTTCACCTGTGAGATGTTCTAAATAAGTGTTTGATGAGCATTCCTCAACTTTATCAGTATTTATTGCCACCTTTCCCAACTTCTTTGTCACGTGTTGCTGGCATCAAATTCTAAAGTTAATGATTATTTGCAAAAAAAAAAAAAAAATGTATGAGTTTGAACATCAAATATGTTGTCTTTGTAGCATATTCAATTGAATATGGGTTGAAAATGATTTGCAAATCATTGTATTCCGTTTATATTTACATCTAACACAATTTCCCAACTCATATGGAAACGGGGTTTGTATTTCTGATTCCGATTCTGATTCTGACAATCTCACCACACCTAGAGCAGTGTTTTTCAACCACTGTGCCGCGGCACACTAGTGTGCTGTGAGATACAGTCTGGTGTGCCGTGGGAGATGATCTAATTTCACCTATTTGGGTTAAAAATATTTTTTGCAAACCAGTAATTATAGTCTGCAAATGATGTGTCGGTGCTGTCTAGAGCTCGGCAGAGTAACCGTGTAATACTCTTCCATATCGGTAGGTGGCAGCCGGTAGCTAATTGCTTTGTAGATGTCGGAAACAGCGGGAGGCAGTGTGCAGGTAAAAAGGTATCTAATGCTTAAACCAAAAATAAACAAAAGATGAGTGCTCCTAAGAAAAGGCATTGAAACTTAGGGAAGGCTATGCAGAACGAAACTAAAACTGAACTGGGTACAAAGTAAACAAAAACAGAATGCTGGACGACAGCAAAGACTTACTGTGGAGCAAAGACGGCGTCCACAATGTACATCCGAACATGACATGACAATCAACTATGTCCCCACAAAGAAGGATAAAAACAACTGAAATATTCTTGAATGCTAAAGCAAAGTAGATGCGGGAAATATCGCTCAAAGGAAGACATGAAACTGCTACAGGAAAATACCAAAAAAAGAGAAAAAGCCACCGAAATAGGAGCGCAAGACAAGAACCAAAACACTACACACAGGAAAACAACAAAAAAATAGCGTGATGTGGCAGTAGACCGACTTTGAGACAAGAGCTATATTCATACTTGCCAACCTTGAGACCTCTGATTTCGGGAGGTGGGGGGTGGGGGGCGTGGTCGGGGGTGGGGCGGGGGGCGTGGTTAAGATATATATATATAAGAAATACTTGACTTTCGTGAATTCTAGCTATATATATATATATATATATATATATATATATATATATATATATATATATATATATATATAAATAAAATGAATATTTGAATTTCAGTGTTCATTTATTTACACATATACACACACATAACACTCATCTACTCATTGTTGAGTTAAGGGTTGAATTGTCCATCCTTGTTCTATTCTCTGTCACTATTTTAGTACACACACATTATACAAATATACGTACATTATAAAATCAATAAGAAAACGGGAGTTCTAATTTGGGAGTCTGAATTAGGATCAGAAGTTCCTATATAAACATTGCGCACTCGCGTCACCTTTTTGTATTGATTACTGCAGCTGTGCACTGGATTCATTCACAAATACAAACTACAACTCACAAACACTTTAGAGTTAGGCTCCACCATCAGAATGTGTACTTAAACTTATAAAGATCACATGGATATTATTCAGTGAGTTGATTCACCAAAACTAACCTGTTATACAGGAGGAAAAAGCACACAGGACGTTTCAATTGTTCACAGACTGGTCACGCTCATCAGAATGACAAAACACTTCCGGTCTGCAGGTGATAGCATTCAATTGGGAAGAAACGCCCGACTGCCCCCTACTGACCAATGTGAATACTGATAAATGTGTAATGACAGCTCCAAAAACGAATTCAAACCACAAAATAAAATAAATAAATCAACACAAAAATGTGACACATTATGGGTGGGTCACATATGCATGTACAGTAGATGGCAGTATTGTCCTGTTTAAAAGTGTCACAACATTGCTGTTTACGGCAGACGAACTGCTTTACGGTAGACGAAAACTTGACTGCTGCTGTTGTGTGTTGTTACCGCGCTGGGAGGACGTTAATGAAACTGCCTAACAATAAACCCACATAAGAAATCAAGAACTCGCCCTCCATCATTAGCTGTTTATATTGTGGGAAAGCGGACGTGTGAACAGGCTGTCAACACGTCACTCAGGTCCGCATGGAGCTGGAGGGGGCGTGGCCTCCAGCTCCGCCTGAATTTCGGGAGATTTTTGGGAGAGGCGCTGAATTTCGGGAGTCTCCCGGAAAATCCGGGAGGGTTGGCAAGTATGGCTATATTCATACATAGTTGGTTATGGTTTAAAGTCATATCCAACAATTGCAACAACGACTTTTTACTGTCAACTGAGTTTAGTTTTTTTAACGATTTGAAAAATTGTACCTTGAAAAAAAATGTTTACCTTGAAAATTTTTTACCTTGAAAATTTTTTTTTACCTTGAAAATAATTTGTTTACCTTGAAAATAATTTTTTACCTTGAAAAAAAAAATTTACCTTGAAATTTTTTTTTACCTTTAAAATCATTTGTTTACCTTGAGAATAATTTTTTACCTTGAAAAAAAAAATGTACCTTGAAATTTTTTTTTACCTTGAAAATCATTTGTTTACCTTGAAAATCATTTTTTACCTTGAAAAAAATGTTTGACCTTGAAAATTTTTTTTTACCTTGAAAATGTTTTACCTTGAAATTTTTTTTTTACCTTGAAAATCAGTTTACCTGGAAAATCATTTTTTTACCTTGAAAAAAAAAATTTACCTTGAAATTTTTTTTACCTTGAAAATCATTTGTTTATCTTGAAAATCATTTTTTACCTTGAAAAAAATTTTTACCTTGAAAAAAAAATGTTACCTTGAAAATTTTTTACCTTGAAATTTTTTTTTTACCTTGAAAATCATTTGTTTACCTTGAAAATCATTTTTTACCTTGAAAAAAAAATTTTACCTTGACATTTTTTTTTTACCTTGAAAATCATTTGTTTACCTTGAAAATCATTTTTTACCTTGAAAAAAAATTTTTACCTTGAAAAAAAAATTTTACCTTGAAATTTTTTTACCTTGAAATTATTTTTTTTTACCTTGAAAATCATTTGTTTGCCTTGAAAATCATTTTTTACCTTGAAAAAAAAAATTTACCCTGAAATTTTTTTTTAACCTTGAAAATCATTTGTTTACCTTGAAAATCATTTTTAACCGGATTTTTTCAATGCAAAAAATGGGCCTTGGCTCAAAAAAGGTTGAAAAACACTGACCTAGAGGGTGTGTGACAATCATTGGTACTTTTGAATTTTTTGATTTTTCGGCTCAAAAAAGGTTGAAAAACACTGACCTAGAGGGTGTGTGACAATCATTGGTACTTTTGAATTTTTGTATTTTTTGGCTCAAAAAAGGTTGAAAAACACTGTGTGTGACAATCATTGGTACTTTTGAATTTTTGGATTTTTCGGCTCAAAAAAGGTTGAAAAACACTGACCCAGAGGGTGTGTGACAATCATTGGTACTTTTGAATTTTTGTATTTTTTGGCTCAAAAAAGGTTGAAAAACACTGACCCAGAGGGTGTGTGACAATCATTGGTACTTTTTCATTTTTGTATTTTTTGGCTCAAAAAAGGTTGAAAAACTCTGGTTTATACAACAGGAACACGCTGCTGTTTTCAGTCATTCTCCAAAGCTGTGAGCTGAACTCTTGGCATACTTGCCAACCCTCCCGAATTTTCCGTGAGACTCCCGAAATTCAGCGCCTCTCCCGAAAACCTCCCGGGACAAATATTCTCCCGAAAATCTCCCGATTTTCAGCCGGAGCTGGAAGCCACGCCCCCTCCAGCTCCATGTGGACCTGTGTGAGGACAGCCTTTTTTTCATGACGGGAGGACAACAGGGTGACAAGAACTAAATCATCCAGATTAGAGATAAATTGTATTAATTAAATATATTTATTAATAAAAAAAAACCAACTAAATACATTTTTACTATATTTTGCTAAAAAACATCAAAGTTAATTGTATTTTTATTTGTATTTTTTCGTGACTCCTTATTACATCCAGCCATAGAATTATACATTAAAATAAACATATTTCAAATAATTGATTTTAAATTATCATAATAGTTCATTTAAAATGACCATATTTAATTATTAAAATAATTGCTTGTTTATCAACAACTTTAGCATTTTATTCATTACATTTTGAAACTCTCAGAAGCCAAGTTATGTTATATTCCTTAATATTTATTTATGCAAGTTTGAAGTATTAATTATCTAAACACAGCTTTGTTTGCATATTTTCAGGATGTAGATATTTATCTATATATATATATGTATATATATCATACTTGCCAACCTTGAGACCTCCGATTTCGGGAGATGGTGGGGGGTGGGGGGTGGTTAAGAGGGGAGGAGTATATTTACAGCTGGAATTCACCAAGTCAAGTATTTCATATATATATATATATATATATATATATATATATATATATATATATATATATATATATATATATATATATATATATATATATAAATAAGAAAAATACTTGAATTTCAGTGTTCATTTATTTGCACATATACACTCACATAACACTCATCTACTCATTGTTGAGTTAAGGGTTGAATTGTCCATCCTTTTTCTATTCTCTGTCACTATTTTTCTAACCATGCTGAACACCCTCTCTGATGATGCATTCTGCTTCGTCTTCTTGTTGTGTGCGCAGTTGTGCACTGCACTCTCTAAAAGCCGTGAAAACAGGCTGTCGACACGTCACTCAGGTCCGCATGAATTTCGGGAGATTTTCGGGAGAAAATTTGTCCCGGGAGGTTTTCGGGAGAGGCGCTGAATTTCGGGAGTCTCCCGGAAAATCCGGGAGGGTTGGCAAGTATGATATATATGTGTATATATATATATATATATATATATATATATATATATATATATATATATATATATATATGTATGAAATACTTGACTTGGTGAATTTTAGCTGTCAATATACTCCTCTCCTCTTAACCAGGCCCCCACCCCCCACCTCCCGAAATCGAAGGTCTCAAGGTTGGCAAGTATGACTCTTGGTGTCATTGCCAGGCCAAATTTGGCCCCCGGGCCGCCAGTTGAATAGCCCCGCTGTACTGTATGCATTCTATATGTGAATCCAAGCATAATGAACACGTCGCCAAAGCACTTATTCATCATTCGAGTCCTTTTCCATGGCTTGAGGGTTCCATGACAAAAAGAAGCGTCCTTTCTCCCTCCCCAGCCGAGTAGAGCCGGGAAGCTACTGTACAACAGCCGCCTCATTTGTGTCTCTTCTTTCTGCTCCCTTCTTCCCGAAAGAGAAATTAGCCAGGGGGGGGGGGGGGCTGAAATGGAATGGGTCGCGAGACAGAAATAATCACGGGTGCTGAAATAAATGACACTCCAAAAACATTTGTTGGAATGAAAAGGCCCTTCACAGCCACTCTGCAGGGCGAGCTCAGTGTGCATTAGCAGGAGGCTGAAAAGCCAGATCAATACGTGGATTCTCTATGATTTCTCAAGTGTGCACCAAACAATGTTAGCTGCCAGCGATAGGGAGGGCATGAAGCATTATGCAGCGCCGTGTGTGTGCGGACACACAGGGAGAGGAGTGGGCCGGGCGCGGATTTAATAAATGACTTCCCCCTGCCTGTCCCCAAAGGACCCTTGTACAACCTGGGATGATCCTCAACGTTTCCTCCCCCTCCGTCCTCTCTCAGGCTTGAGGGTCATTCTGCATTTGTCAGCACAGGGAAGATGCTTACAAAAAAAATAGGGATAGAAAGCAACTCTTTGGCGGGATCCCAGGACGCAGGAAAGGCAGGCGCCGTGCGGGCAGAAGCTTGTTTAATCGGGGAAGCTGGCAGAAGGAACTCCAAAGGCATCAGCACACTAAACACTGAGCCAGCACTGAAGGTTGGGTACCAGGTGGAACTAAATAGAACTAATTAGCAATGAGGAACGTTTGTGCTGACGGCACCAGGAACAGAAAGTAAAGATGCTTCCGAGCACGGAGACCGAACGGGAAATACTGATTAAGCAAGAAGCCCAGGACAGGAAGTGAAGAAGGAAGGAGGACTGGCGGACAGGTTTGCCAAACTGCGCCCCCCCCCCCCCCGCCACAAAGGGCCGGTCAACAGTCCAGACCATGTGTGCCAGATGTCAGCGGTGGTCCACGGCCAGGTCCTGGGTGTTGCTGCTGTTTGCACGGAGGTCTCATATATATACATATATATATATATATATATATATATATATATATTGTTGCGTTTTGGACCAGTTGTTCCTCCCAGGGAATTCAAGTCACAAGTCGCTCCCAAGCTCTTTACGACACTTAAAGCTGAGTAGAAAAACCACCAGAGACAGAATAGGTATTTTGTAATATATTTGCAAAGCTTTGCATATATATATACATTTAGACCAGTCCAGCATAGAACATTCTATCGCGCCGCCAAGATGGTCTGTCCTCCCGACAAAAACCCTCTCCCCTCTTAAATCTCTCTAGTCAAAACACATGCACATTATCTCTCTTTCTTACATTCCAAAGCTTCAAGGTTAACACACACAGTTTACTTGCAGACAAACAGAAAGAGAACAAATGGAAAAAACACGAGCTGTTTTCAAATATGAGTATGAAATAAAAGAAGTAACACTTAAATTCGGATATATGTAAATATCTGCCTCCGACAATTTATATATATATATATATATATATATATATATATATATATATATATATATATATATATATATATATATATATATATATATATATATTACCCCGTTTCCATATGAGTTGGGAAATTGTGTTAGATGTAAATATAAACGGAATACAATGATTTGCGAATCATTTTCAACCCATATTCAGTTGAATATGCTACAAAGACAACATATTTGATGTTCAAACTGATAAACATTTTTTTTTTTTTTTTTGCAAATAATCATTAACTTTAGAATTTGATGCCAGCAACACGTGACAAAGAAGTTGGGAAAGGTGGCAATAAATACTGATAAAGTTGAGGAATGCTCATCAAACACTTATTTGGAACATCCCACAGGTGTGCAGGCTAATTGGGAACGGGTGGGTGCCGTGATTCCCAAAAAATGCTCGGTCTTTCACAAGAAAGGATGGGGCGAGGTACACCCCTTTGTCCACAATTGCGTGAGCAAATAGTCAAATAGTTTGAGAACAACGTTTCTCAAAGTGCGATTGCAAGAAATTTAGGGATTTCAACATCTACGGTCCATAATATCATCAAAAGGTTCAGAGAATCCGGAGAAATCACTCCACGTAAGCGGCATGGCCGGAAACCAACATTGAATGACCGTGACCTTCGATCCCTCAGACGGCACTGTATCAAAAACCGACATCGATCTCCAAAGGATATCACCACATGGGCTCAGGAACACTTCAGAAAACCACTGTCAGTAAAAGTAGATTCCATGAAATGCTCAGTCATTCACAAACAAGGATGGGGCGAGGGTCACCACTTTGTCAACAAATGCGTGAGCAAATTGTTGAACAGTTCAAGAAAAACCTTTCTCAACCAGCTATTGCAAGGAATTTAGGGATTTCACCATCTACGGTCCGTAATATCATCAAAGGGTTCAGAGAATCTGGGGAAATCACTGCACGTAGGCAGCTAAGCCCGTGACCTTCGATCCCTCAGGCTGTACTGCATCAACAAGCGACATCAGTGTGTAAAGGATATCACCACATGGGCTCAGGAACACTTCAGAAACCCACTGTCAGTAACTACAGTTCTTCGCTACATCTGTAAGTGCAAGTTAAAACTCTACTATGCAAAGCCAAAGCCATTTATCAACAACACCCAGAAACACCGCCTGCTTTGCTGTGTTCTGTGATCTGACGAGTCCTCATTTCAAATTGTTTTTAGTAACTGTGGACGTCGTGTCCTCCGGACCAAAGAGGAAAAGAACCATCCGGATTGTTATAGGTGCAAAGTTGAAAAGCCAGCATGTGTGATGGTATGGGGGTGTATTAGTGCCCAAGGCATGGGTAACTTACACATCTGTGAAGGCACCATTAATGCTGAAAGGTACATACAGGTTTTGGAGCAACATATGTTGCCATCCAAGCATGGATGGCAACTGCTTATTTCAGCAAGACAATGCCAAGCCACGTGTTGCAACAGTGTGGTGTCGTAGTAAAAGAGTGCGGGTACTACACTGGCCTGCCTGTAGTCCAGACCTGTGTGGCACATTATGAAGCCTAAAATACCACAACAGAGACCCCCGGACTGTTGAACAACTTAAGCTGTACATCAAGCAAGAATGGGGAAGAATTCCACCTGAGAAGCTTAAAAAATGTGTCTCCTCAGTTCCCAAACGTTTACTGAGTGTTGTTAAAAGGAAAGGCCATGTAACACAGTGGTAAAAATGCCCCTGTGACAACTTTTTTGCAAAAAAAAAAGTGAACATTAAGTATCTTGTCTTTGCAGTCTATTCAATTGAATATAAGTTGAAAAGGATGTGCAAATCATTGTATTCTTTTTTTTATTTACCATTTACACAACGTGCCAACTTCACTGGTTTTGGGTTGTGTAATTACTGTAGTGACTAAATAACATAGTGATTGAACAGACATAGTGATTCATTTAGGTAAATGGGGTATGCATTGAAGTCAACTCTGTTGATCATTTTTCAATTTCTTCAAACACTAAGACCCCTGGCTTATTTTCAGTCTTTTTCATTAAGTCCAAATCACACGCCTGATCTATAACAAGAACCCAGTTAATTTTGGAATGCTTGTGCAAGCGCCGCTTTAGGTCTTTAGCCTCAGTCAAACTGTGCATTACGGCGTTTTTGATTCGTCAGGGTTAAAAAAAAAAATCACACCGCTTGGTAACAAGTATCAACAAAAATAAATCATCAGGCAACCGTGTTCCCGAGGGACGCTAATGTGTGCCCGGTGTTCGCCACTGTGGAAACATCCACGGGGTGACTGACTCTGTGGGTGTCGGACTGCTGCCAAGTCCCTCCTGATTTGGAGGTAATTAACCAGGCGGAGTCCTGTTTGTGCATGTAGACATGAATAGGAGCCTGTTATTTGACTGTGTGTGTGTGCGTGTGTGTGTGTGTGTGTGTGTGTGTGTGTGTGTGTGTGTGTGTGTGTGTGTGTGTGTGTATCACCTTGGAGCAGGGACTGAGCAGCAGCTGTGTGTCCTCTGATCCAACCTTCTTGTATAGCAACACAATCTGCAATGGGGCAGCCTCAGTGTTTTACAGGAAGTATCTGTGAAAACACCTTGACCTTTGACCTCTTGACTCCACTCGCTGACCCTATATCAGCCCGACTGGCCGATACTGGTTTGGCTTCGGGTGACTGTGGACCTTCTTTTTTTTTTAAACCCAAGTGATCCAGGGTCCC